>NC_051163.1:60641175-60680230 GCF_013339745.2 Dermacentor silvarum | reverse complement strand
TTGCAGTGCGTGCGTAAGCGGAGGCGTTCAGAGCTGCCTAATAATTTTTTGTGTCTCATACTTATTATTTTATATTGGCGCAACCCATACCTTTCAACCTATTATGTTTACCAGTGTAACCATGTATTTTGTTTGATATTGATACGCCCGACAGTTCTCTGAAAGCACGGTTGATATTCTCAGGTAGTCCAAAGTGGAATTATGGCAGCTTTTTAATATTCTGAAAGGCGTCAGATTATCTCATACACTTAAAGTTGGCCACACGTATAGCCTGCGTCAATTTTTTACAGAGCGCAGTATGCCGGGAAAATCTGAGCGTTTCTGCAGCTTGAGCACGCATTCTGGGGTTCGGATTTCCAGCCTGTAGCTATCGAGCAACAGCATTGTATGGTTTTACTGTCTATGCGGTCCCAATGTATTCGGAAATTGAACGTTTTCCCAGATATCGTGGTCCGTAAAGTTTCTATGCAAACTGTCCGATCAACTGCCAAGATATGCTCATTAAATAAGGAATCGTTCGCGTATTACTTTTTCTTGTACAAAGCAACGTGCTATGTGTTGCCTGAAATTACCCTTTTTTCGAGAGAGAGAGAGAGCGCGCAGCCGGACCCAGGAAATATTAAATTGTGAGGTTTTACGGACCATAACGACAATATTATTGTGAGGCACGCCATAGTGGAGAACTCCGGAATAATTTCGACCACCACGGATTCTTTAATGTGCACCCAACAAACGGTACACGAGAGGTTTTACTTTTTTTTTCGCCATCGAAATGCGGCTCCCTCAAGCTCAGCAGGGCAAAGCCGCAGCCAATGGGATACCGCGGTTGGTCGGCCGGGCCCATTGCTACTGCTAAGGCTATACCAGATTGATTCTGTTCCGACGGTGCTTGTTCCGAATAAAGCTGAAATGCAGTTTTGCCCAAAGATGGGAAAGCAAAAAACAAGAAAAAAAAATGTAGTGCGCCTCAAAAACGTTGCTACGTTCAAGTTTCACCAATACTCATACGATAAAAGCAAAGAAAACGAAGGGTTCAATTCTCTATTATAGAAGTACCTCGTTGGCTGCCCTACACTTGTAGAAGGGGAAGGAGAAAAAAAACAACGGAAACCTTCAATTTTCCTTGAAGATTAGCATTAGCGCTGTCATACCCTACTAAAAATCCTATTTAAATTCAAACAGGGTTATACAGGTTTAAACTGGTTTTAACAGGGACCTGTTTGGCAACAAACAGGTGTAAACAGGACCCGTTTACACACAAACGGGTCTGAACGGGGTCCTGTTTGGCTTGCAAATAGGTTTAAACAGGACCCCCCCCACGCAAATACGTCTAAACAGGGGCCCCGTTTAGCGAACGAACTGGTTCATACCGGGCACTGGCACCAAACAGGGGCCCATTTGGCCCGCAGACAGGTTTAAACAGGAATCTCCGACACAGAAATGGGTCTAAACAGGGGACCCGTTTGGTAGTTAAACCAGTTAAACTGGCTCATACTGGTCCCACTGGCACCAAAAAGGTCTACACAGGGGCCTACTCGGCACAAAAGTATGCAGAAAAGTTGCATGGTATGAAGTCATACCATGCAATTTAATGCTTGAACAGATTTACTGTAAAATTCGATTTGAAATTAGTACACACGCGCGAGCGCTCCGCAACACCCCAACGACAGCCGCTTCGCGTCGGCACCCGGGCACCATAGAGTTTCTCACTATGTGAAACTCTATGCCGGGCACAACCGACGGCGCCGTCCGAGAGGGGAAAAAAAGAAAATGGTAATACCAAAAAAAAAAGAGAAAAGAAAAAGCCGAAGCGGGTTCCGAACCCGCGTACCCCAGATCTCAAGGCTAACAACGTAACCACTAGGCCACACAGCCCCGCTTCCAGACTACGTATTCGTGGAAGCCATACGATTGCTTTCGAGCGTCGTCGTCAAAAAAAAAAAAAAAAAGGTCGCGCCATCCTCCTCGCCCTCCTTTTTTTCTTTCTCGCGTGTGCAATCATCCGCGCAAAGCAATATTATCGCCCTGGAACCGGCGGCCAGCGAGCTCGAACTTTTTTTTATTTGCTTTTTTGATATCCAGACAATTAACACCTACTAACGTACGCGCCTCTTTTTAAGCTGCGTAGAAGTTGGCATTATGGCTTTCAATAAAGCTGTATGCTAGCATGCATTTTTGACAAACCGAGTGCTTTATTAACATGTACACAATTTAAATGCGCAGACATACTAACGACGCATATCACACGCGCTCGCTCCCGAGCACACAGACAGAAGTGTAGAACGCAAGCAGTGCCCGAAAACGCTGGCGACAAGCAGCTAGTACGGACGTTCTTGAGTAGCAAGCGGCTCACAACAAAGCAAGAAGTCAAGCCACCGTGACAGCAGCGTCCGATGCATTGAGGGCGCTACTAACGAACCGTACACAGCCGCAGAGTGACACACACAAAAAAAGCCGAAACAAACTGTGTCGATGACACCACTCCAAATGTACCGTTGATAGCGCGGCAGAAAAACCTTGGAACATTCGCAAACCAAACACAGCCGCAAATCAAGCCGATTTCCCGGTCCTGACAGATCGATACGTCCGCTCCGCAGATTGCTGTCCTCGCTGTTGAAAGGAACGTGGCTGGAACACGCCGTGTACATAGTTTGCACGTGACGTCATATCCGCCGCCTACCCCGACCGTCCGCCATCGCTAGGCACCTCGCTACTAGCCGCTGGCCAGCTGCCCTTGTGTTCGGCGTTCACTTCTACGTGTCAGCGCCGCATGTTTGCTGCTGTGAAAGCTTTGCGATGGCAAAAGTCAGCAGCCCCTAATTTTGCCCTTGTTACATGGACGAGCTTGTAGGGCCGACGTGGGCTCGCCACAAAGAAAAGGTCGGATTGTGCGACGGCGTGGACCCATACTAGCTGCACGTAGGCGTGGATATCAGTTCAGACCTCGAGGTGCTCCCGGCCACGACGTACGTGGATATTATTATCTTGTCCCGTCCACGAGCTACGTCATGCTGAACGAAATAAAGGCTTACAAATCGCTGAACGCGCACAATTACTTCACGAGCGGTTGGGTGATGAAGGTTGCAGTGAAGCGCCTGTCGTCGGGTCTTACCATCATCCTCGGCGAGTTGAGTCAATGAAA
This sequence comes from Dermacentor silvarum, assembly GCF_013339745.2. NCBI lineage: Eukaryota > Metazoa > Arthropoda > Arachnida > Ixodida > Ixodidae > Dermacentor > Dermacentor silvarum. The sequence goes on along the minus strand of NC_051163.1, from coordinate 60,677,088 downwards.
GCATATGTTCCTTGGCACGCGGCAGAGAAAATTATATCAGTATTTTTTGTGCTGCTCCATTCACTGACAGCTTTCTTGCTACAAAGGTTCACCTATATGCACTTATTCCCCAAGCTTCAAACGCTTCTTTCTGCGAGTTTTGGTTTACAGTTCGGTGCATGTCCGTGCATGTGAATTTTGTTGCGTTAACTAGAAGTAGCCCATTATATTGAAAGCATGCAGACATTCAAATATTGCTTAGCATATCGCTAAGCGAAGCACACACACCAAGAAATGACGATGCGAAGCAGTTTGCCGGCCGTTAAAAAAAACAAAATTGGGGGTGTTCCGTGCTAAAATCACGATCTAATTATGAAACACCTGGCAGTGGAGGGTTCTGGGATAATTTTAGCCACCCGGAGTTCTTTAACGTGCACTACACCACAAGTACACGGGCGTTTTTCAGAGCGGTAAAAACTAAATTATGGGGTTTTACGTGCCAAAACCAGTTCTGATTACGAGGCACGCCGTAGTGGAGGACTCCGGAAATTTAGACCACCTGGGGTTCTTTAACGTGCACCTAAATCTAAGTACACGGGTGTTTTCGCATTTCGCCCCCATCGAAATGCGGCCGCCGTGGCCGGGATTCGATCCCGCGACCTCGTGCTCAGCAGCCCAACACCATAGTCACTGAGCAACCACGGCGGGTAGCGGTAAAAACGACCATGCGTATGCGAGAAGGCGCTCACCAACCAATACGGGGGCTTTCGCTGCCGCCTTTTTACGATCATGCGTGATGTACAGTGTTTTGGCGCGTTATATACTCGCCCGAAACAAAGTGACGACACGCACGTTGTTCAGGTCCTTCCGATTTATCCGGGAAAGCCACAGGCACCGACGTTTCTCCGACAGCATTCTTGTGCGTTCGCACTGCCATGTTATTACTTTTGGTACAGACCTACGCCCGGTTCTTGATAGCTCGGCTTCGCGGCAGTGGTGCTTCTTGTGCGGAAACCGAAAATCGCGCAGGATGGCATGATCACGACGCGACAAGGAACTTCGGATCAACAACGCGTCAGCGCGCGCAGCATGCTCCGGCACGCCTCCGCAGGCGCGCAGGTGCCTAAACATGGCGGACAGGCTCTCGGACCGGTGCGGAAGTGACGCGCGTGCAAATTATATATATTAGACGCATAATATCGAAATACTGCCACAGAACTCCCATGCAAACTACCACATACTACGCCGTCACGATGCATGCGGTCACCAAAGGGCCGAAAATAGGCGAAAGCCCGAAAGCATGGTCGCTTTCGGTACCCCCAGGAGGCGCTGCCACTGCCCCAGGGGCATGACCGGTAAAATTACAGATGATATTATTTTCCCGTCTTCTGCTGTTGCTCCCTGTTGCTGTGCGTGCGCGCTGCATTGAGGCAGGTCGATGTGGGTGTTTGATCGTGTGTACGCTGTGCCGAGAGAAAATGTCGTGCCCCTTGTGTGCTTTGATGATCACTTAGCCCCTGGGACCGCGTAACGTAGCTCGCGGTATCTTTCGTGTGGTTCGCCGATGTCGATTATCCTACTTATGGCCCGCTCGCGCTTTCTTTGTTCCCGGCTCATGAAAAAGCCTCTGATAATATCGCATCGGACCACAGTGCACGGAAGAATTTGTCGAGGTATTACGTGCTGTAGTTCATCCGCAATTCAACAGTGTTTACGTCGGAAGGATCGTCGTGCAGTCGACGCCGGGACCTGACATGAAGGAGCGTTTGCCGACTACGCCTAGAGAGGTAAGCCCGGCGCTTGCGCGCAGTTTTGTAGTCAGTGGTTCGTGAAGTGTGAATTGTTATACGGATCACGAGATGATTATTAAAGCGACCACAATGATAAATGTGTTTTTTTTTTCTAATGTTCGTTGTTCATGTCGCAGTGCACATTTAGCGAACAGTTTCACGAAAAATCTCCTGAAACTTATTGGACGTTGCCAGGAGCGTTATGTATTTGCTTTCTGCTATAACGTATGCTAGCGCCGGTGATTGTTTGACCTGAATGGTAAAGAAAGAATTCAACCAGGAAAGTTACTGCTTGTGTACATAATTTCTGTATAGGTATTTCTAGAAGTACAGCCTTCCGCATTTGTAACTATATTGCGCGAGCGTCGATCATGGGTCATTTTAGCGCCTTCGACGGTGATACTTAGGGCCCATTCACACTTGCGACTAGGCGAGGTCGCGCGACCAAGTTGGTCGCAAAGCGACCAGTCGCAAGTAGTCGCAAATGGTCGCTTTTCTCGAAATGCGACCGTTTCGGGCCAGTCGCTCACTGCTCGATTTTTCATTCGCGCGACCGCAGTCGCAGAACAGCTGATCCAATCAGATGCAAAAGAACAGGACGTCCGTATACGCTGACGCTTATTTTACGCGGCGATGACATTTCAAGCAGACGTGAACGGCATATTGTCACGTAGTAGTGACGCTGAAGAAAACAGTCGTAAAACTGTGTACGACGAAACTGGTTGTTTATTGGGCGAACCTGTGCCCACAAAAGCAAGGTACACTCAAAGCACAACGATAGCGGCGAACACAGTCGGCGATCGTCGAAAATCTGATCAGCGGCAAAACGCGTCGGCTTTTATACCTGAGTCATCGAAGGTTCCAGAATAATCCCTGGTACGCGCGTGTCTTCCAGAAAGTTCTAGACAATTCGCGTCGCTCATACAATCAGATAACATAAGCGTCGGTGAAAACAGGCAACGGAAAGAAGCATCGATAACGTTCTAGAAACTTCCGATACAGGCGCGTCCTGCGCCGAGCGATAACGTTTAACATTTGTTAGCCGGTGGAAAGCGGCCACCGGTGAAAGATAAACATGTATACGTGTCAATACCCTCCCCTTAAAAAGCATCGTCCCGATGCTACAAACACGAAAGCGAAAACAAAACCATGCGTAATGAACAACAAACAAACAAAAAAAGCAATAACAAAGTAACGAAGTACCTAAGGTCGTCAGCGGGCGTAGAAAGGTTTAAGACACACCACAGGGATGACTTCAGGTCGTGCCCGGCACCGCTGTGATTGCGAAATGCCGTCTGGCACGACCTCATAGTCCAGTGCGCCAATACGTCGGATTATCTTATATGGTCCGAAATAGCGACGCAACAGTTTCTCGCTAAGTCCTCGTCGGCGAATCGGAGTCCAGACCCAAACACGGTCGCCGGGCTGGTACTCGACGTAGCGTCGTCGAAGATTGTAGTGTCGGCTGTCGGTCCTCTGCTGGTTCTTGATGCGCAGGCGGGCGAGCTGTCGACCTTCTTCGGCACGCTGCAAATAAGTGGCAACGTCGAGATTTTCTTCGTCAGTGACGTCTGGTAGCATGGCGTCAAGCGTCTTTGCCGGGTTCCTTCCGTAGACCAGGTTGAACAGCGCCATGTGCGTCGTTTCTTGCACGGCCGTGTTGTATGCGAAGGTCACGTACGGAAGGATGGCATCCCACGTCTTGTGTTCGACGTCGACGTACATTGCCAGCATGTCGGCGATGGTCTTATTTAGGCGCTCGGTGAGGCCATTCGTCTGCGGGTGGTAGGCGGTGGTGCGGCGATGGCTTGTCCGGCTGTACCGCAGGATGGCTTGAGTTAGTTCTGCCGTAAAGGCCGTGCCTCTGTAGGTGATGAGGACTTCTGGGGCACCGTGACGCAAGAGGATGTTCTCAACGAAGAATCGGGCTACCTCGGCGGCACTGCCTTTGGGCAAGGCTTTTGTTTCGGCGTAGCGGGTGAGGTAGTCCGTAGCAACGACGATCCATTTATTCCCGGACGTCGACGTCGGAAAAGTCCCCAGTAAGTCCATCCCGATCTGCTGGAACGGTCGGCGAGGTGGCTCGATTGGCTGTAGAAGTCCGGCTGGCCTTGTCGGCGGTGTTTTTCGTCGCTGACAGTCTCGGCATGTCCTTACGTAATGGACGACGTCGGCAGAGAGGCGAGGCCAGTAGTATTTTTCTTGTATCCTCGCGAGAGTGCGTGAAAAACCGAGATGTCCAGCCGTTGGGTCGTCATGGAGAGCTTGCAGAACCTCTGGACGCAATGCTGAGGATACCACGAGGAGGTAGTTGGCTCGGAGAGGCGAGAAGTTCTTCTTTAGGAGAATGTCGTTTTGCAAGAAAAACGACGCCAATCCTCGCCTGAACACCTTCGGCACAATGACGGTCTTGCCTTCCAGGTAGTCTACAAGGCTCCTTAGTTCCGCGTCGGCTCGTTGTTGTTCGGCGAATTCGTCGGCACTGATGAGTCCCAAGAAAGTGTCGTCATCCTGGTCGTCTTGTGGCGGCGGTTCGACGGGGGCGCGAGACAAACAATCGGCGTCAGAGTGCTTTCGCCCGGACTTGTAAACGACGGTGATGTCGAATGCTTGAAGTCTCAGGCTCCAGCGTGCGAGGCGACCTGAAGGATCCTTCAAGTTAGCTAGCCAACACAAGGCGTGGTGGTCGCTCACAACTTTAAAGGGCCTGCCGTAGAGGTAGGGGCGAAACTTTGATGTAGCCCAGATCTTGGCGAGGCACTCCTTTTCTGTTGTGGAATAATTTGCTTCCGCCTTCGATAGCGACCGGCTAGCGTAACTTACAACCCTTTCTAGTCCGTCAGTCCTCTGCACAAGCATGGCGCCGAGTCCTACGCTGCTTGCGTCGGTGTGGACTTCGGTATCGGCGTTTTCGTCGAAATGCGCAAGTATTGGCGGCGATTGCAGGCGTCGCTTCAGTTCTTCGAATGCTTCGACTTGCGGCGTCTCCCACTTGAACTCGACGTCGGCCTTCGTGAGATACGTCAGTGGCTCAGCGATCCGTGAAAAATTCTTGACGAAGCGCCTGTAATAGGCGCACAGTCCAAGAAATCTGCGCACTGCCTTCTTGTTAGCGGGCGGAGGAAAGTTGGAGATGGCCGCAGTTTTCTGAGGGTCGGGGTGCACTCCAGACTTGTTGATGACGTGGCCCAAAAACAAGAGCTCCTCATATGCGAAGCGGCACTTTTCGGGCTTTAACGTGAGTCCGGAGGTTTTGATTGCTTGAAGAACTGTTTCAAGGCGCCGCAGGTGTTCTTCGAAGCTTGAGGCAAACACAACGACGTCGTCCAAATAGACGAGGCAAGTCTGCCACTTCAAGCCTGCCAGTACTGTATCCATGACGCGTTGGAAAGTCGCAGGTGCCGAGCAAATACCAAACGGCATGACCTTGAACTCGAACAGTCCGTCTGGTGTTATAAAGGCAGTCTTCTCCCGGTCCCTCTCGTCGATTTCGATTTGCCAGTAGCCGGTTTTGAGGTCCATCGACGAAAAATACTTTGCGTTGTAGAGTCGATCCAAGGCGTCGTCAATCCGTGGGAGGGGGTATACGTCCTTCTTCGTGATCTTGTTGAGCCGACGATAATCGACGCAGAAACGGAGGGTTCCATCCTTCTTCTTCACTAACACCACGGGGGACGCCCACGGACTCTTGGACGGCTGGATGAAGTCGTCGCGTAGCATTTCGTCGACTTGTTGCCTTATGGCCTCGCGTTCGCGCGCCGAAACTCGGTACGGGCTCTGACGGAGTGGGCGGACATATTCGTCGGTTATAATGCGGTGCTTCCCAGCTAGCACAAAAGCGATAGAAAACTGCTTCCATACCGATTCGCCAAGACTAAATGAACGTCTGAAAGACGCACTAAAAAATCCGTGCAGTCCGTTTAGAAGGTGATAAACGGTCGTATATCGTTGCTAATGTCCGGCGGATATGACTATTGCAAGAAGTTCTAGAATCCTGCTTAAAGTAGTTTCGAAAAATCCTGTCTTGAAATGGGATTTTGTAAGACCATTAGAAGCATTTAAAAAATACAGATTGAATCCTGCTACAATCAGGATTTTGACATCCGTTTTTTTTCACCCTCCCCTCTAGCGCCCCCCTCGTCTCCCTTTCCTTCCCTCTCCCCATGCCCCTGCGGCGTTTCGCCGGCCGGCGGCATGCAGGTTTGCGCTTGTGCAATACACGAAACACATACAGCAATGACATGTTTTATTGCAAAAAGTAAACACGACTAGACAAGCTAGCAATCAACATTAAATATGAGTGCCTCCGGGTAACGTCCATTACAGGTATCGACCTTGATAAACCTGGTTTCGAACAGGCTGCTGGGCTGTAGCTCCTTAATTCAGCAGGTCTTCTTACTGCAAAAACATTAGGCATGTGTAAAACGTATATTAATTGAAGCACACTTTTCTTAGTGAACGTATAGTTTTTCAATGCATCGGCAATAAGCACTGCAATATATCTTGGCAATGGGCAGCACTACAATATATTGGTCCAAGCACACAGTTTTCGAGCATTCCACCTTTATTAACATGGTTCTAACATTAACCGATCACAAATGAAATTCCCTTCTGTTGCCTTGAAGACATACTTTACATCTAACTGAAGGTGTTGCATGTACAATCGCCAACCAGTGTAAGTGTCGGCTATTTTGCTAGCTTTCAGGAGGCTGTTGTCTTGACTAGTTGGCGACTGGTAGATGACAGCAGCCTCCTAAACACGTGCGAAGTAGGTGCCAATTAGCATTCAAAGAAAGGAATAGATAATGCATTTCTGATAATGTTGTACGAGAAAAGAGGTAAGTGTGGCTCTGCAAAGGCACAGCTTCAGCGTGACAGCATTGTTACACCACCGCAATTTTATTTGCCACAGATGAAATAGCCAACTCAGAAATGGCGCAGGCTTGAGCATATACCTAAACACCAGTCTATCAAACACATCGCATACTTCAAATTGAGCAAATATATTGCGATTCCTTAAAAAATAAAAGACAGCAGACGAGTGCAACCTTAAGTAACAGCGACTATTTGCAGAACGGCTGCTTCAAGCATATACAGTAAGAACTTCAGTTGCTGTAATTAAACCATTAAAATGTTGCACGCCTATGACTTGCCTGATTGAAAACCTCCACACAATAACATTGCCAAGCACTTGTAAAGAATTTTTTTTACAAAAACAGTGAGTCATCCACACACAAGGTGGGAACATAAGCCGTAATTTTCCACCCAGTTTCACTAACTTTGACCTTGGTGACATAATTATAGTTACGCAATGGGTTAAAGGTTAAGCTCGTGCAGTTTATATATCAATTATGATCTAGAGTGCTTGCATATGCAATTTATTGCTTACACCGAAATGAGCCCACACACTAAAACCCACACATGGCGCGCGGCGACGATTTCATCGCCGTTGCACTTTATACGGATTATCACGGCGACGACGACGGCGGCAAAAATGCGCTTGGAGTGCCCATATAATTTCTATCGCAATAAAAGAAAAAGAACCGCGGCGTAAATTTCTCTCTCTTAAATGGCATGGTCGCCGTTACGTCGTCGCGCCGTAACACGCGTGTTCGAGTCGATGTCTCAACGCTGCGGTTGCGACGCACAGGAGCTACGACGGAGGCCCAGTCCCGCCAACGAAACTGCTCACAACCGGCCAACGCTCGCTTCAACGGCAGGAAAAGAAAGGGAGAGGGTTAAGCTGGCGCCGGGCCGGCGGCGGGCGCGCACGGAGACAGTCGGTGGGGGAGCTACGAGGGAGTTGAGAGGGAGAGTGAGGGGAGCCACCGAAGCGACGGGGTCACCTCTGCTCAGCCAAATCCGCTTCCCTGACGCCCTCCTCCCTCACCTTTGACGTGTCCGCGCGCGCCCGGCGCCGCCGTGCTGGCGCCGCCCGCTCCCTACAGCATCGTTTTCTGCGAGCGCGTTGCTCGACGTGGGCAGTCTCGTGGCCCCTACTCGCCATCTGCTTGCGCGCCGTGATATCTAACGACTCCATTCGTACGTCGTGCTGTGGTGCACGAATACTTCAGAAATAAGTCTTTCCTTTAATTAGAACAAACTTTCGGGCTCCTTCGAGTTCGAATTATCGAGATACGACTGTATATGTATCACGCTGAAAATTTAATTCGTACGACTTTAATATGAAATAACAGTTACCTGGGTTCTTGGAGTTCAGGAGTTTCGTGGTGGCCCTTTGGGCGGCGGCGTTTTCGTCTGCCCATTTGGCACCTGTAGAGGGTACATGATCGGTGTCTTCACCCTCACGCGCCTTCTCTCTTGCACGTAGGTATGTGCCTGTATAGTAAGTTACAAAAAAACTCTTTATTGTTATGCTGATAAACTCGGAGTATCTATGTTTATAATGTAACAGCAGTGCCTATTACAACTGTATATTGGAATTTTTCTTTTTTTAACAGAATTTTGTTACTGCACAGACTTGCAAAAAGAAAACGCCAGTGCGACCTCAAAATTTATTTGTTGCATGACTGAAGCCAAAAAATGTTAGGTATCCTAAAAAAAGATGCTGTAAATAGCTACACTGTCAGGATTATGTTATAAAAAAAAGGCAACAGTGCACGACATGCAGGGTGTTTCATTTAACTTTAGCCAAACTTTAAAAATATGCAAGTGCCACGTACCAGGACAGAACCAAGGTAATGTTGGAGATACTCAGATTATTTTTTGCATTCCGCCTAGTTAGATAATTAGTTCTAATTAATTAATTAACTTCTCAATTACTATAGTTAGATCAAAAGTGTCAATGAGAAGATTGTAAAGCAACATGAGAAACCCCTGATACCGCTTTCTGTTTCTCAATATGAGCTACATAAAGTGTTTTTTACAAGTGTGAAAGGTGCCTGCCAATACACGCAAACTGCCTCGAGCGGCCAGTCGTTCGGCAGTTTTGCGTGTATTCGCGGGCACCTTTCACGCTCGGAAAAACACACGAGTGATCTCGCACAAGAGCGTTGACGGAAGAACGCTGTGGCTACGCGAAGATCGTAGCACGTCTAATCATTCTGCGCCAAACGGGAATGTCATCGTCTTCCTAACGATCAATGGTCAACGAAACGTCGCAGAGGTAATTTTAGACAGCTTTGGCAAACCTGAATACGCATACAATAAAAGAAACGTACGCAGACGTAAACATGCCTCTTAAACAATATTAGAGATTGCAGTTAAAATCAAGGCGCTTTCATTGACAAACTTCATTACCGCCTAAAACTTCCACCTAAAACTCCCGCCTGAAAACCGTAAATAATTAAACACGACAGGTGTCAAAGTGGCCGTGACTACTTACGTGAGCAAAGAAGATGTGGAAGGCAGTCTGGCGCTCCGCAGTTCATGAACGAATACGCGTCAGGAACTTAACGGCTGGTCCTGACAAAAATAACGGTCAATGTAACGGCGGGTTCAAAAGTTACGCAATCTGGAGGGAAGCTGCGCGGAGAGCGCAGTCCGCTTGGCTGCTCAGACTGCGTCGGCGCAAGCGATGACGCCGATGAGCTGTCGCGCCACTCCTCGCTTTGTCAGGTAGCCGCTATGACACGTCACGGCGCTGCATCCTCTTGCGACACACGCTGCTGCAATGCAGAAAAATACTCAGTGTGGCTTCGTACTCGGTACCTGAAGCACAGAAATGCTAGCTAATTTAACTAAGAAAATACAAAATGCGGCTGCTACCATAATACTAGCGCCACCTTACAAAGATAATTTGAAATAACAAAAGTCGAACTTTTTAATGCCTCATTCTTGGCACTTTGCGGTAGGTAGGTAGGTTCCTAACTCGCTTTATAATACAAACAAGTGATGTGCAACCTATAATGGAATCGAACTTCTGCCGTGGGTCACAGCAGCCGGTTCTCTAGCAACTAGACTACGGTGTCTTTTTCTTCCTTTCGGTCAAAGTAAAACAGATTAACCAAACAGACAAAACGAAAACTGCGACAAACAATATCAAAACATTTTACAGTTTGAACCGTCAGTCCAACTTGGCTGACATTGTCATTTAACATTCTCTGAGCGTTGTCAAGGGATCTACCCTCGACAGCCACTCAGGAACACAGCAATCATGCGTTCTAAATTTTCCTTCACAGAAAAATGGCAATATTCGCCAGGAGGGACAGATCGCGTTGAAGTGTATCGAGGACTGTTCAACAATGTCCTCGCGTCGATGACAAAATCAACGTCGAAAGTGGTGCTTAGTTTCCGGAGAAGTTCAGAAACTGGGACAAGCGGAATTCGGTGACTTGTAACCCATCATAGCCATCCTTGAAATTCCACACATTTACGTGGACAAAGACTTGCCTGATTTTCTGCAGATGATGATGCATAGTCCGAAGAACCTCCATTTTCGATGCCCGCGCTCATAGGAGGGTCGTTTTGTGGAACAAAATATTATCTAGAAATGTCTTGCGTGTGTGCTTCTGCATTTTCTCCTTTCAAGGCAAGGTCACTTTCGTGAAAACTGTCCTCGGATTGAGCATCCTCATGTGGCGAGGATACTTCACTAGAAGCATGGTTACTACTTTCATTAACCTACCATGATACTTATTGGACGGTACTCGTGGCAACACGACTGGCAGATATCGGTTCGTCATTAACTCTACGCCTCTTCTGACGGTCTGAAAGGTCAGCGTAACTTTTCTTCTTTATTGTGGACTTCATTATGAGCATAAAGAGCAAGCAGCTGCCCCTTCAGTGCTCACTCACCACAATGCAAACACCCGCGCCAGGGTTGATTGCACTCTCTTCTAACAGGGCGAAGCAAAAACAAAAACCAATGTCCGTTTTTCCCGCCAAAAAGCGGAAGAAAACAACAAAAAAATCAATAATTGTAGGCCGCTAGAACAAGCGATTTTAAACGTCTTCTAAAATCCGCCTTATAGAAAGATTTTTCCATCCCAATTGAATCCTTCTCGATGTTGACTTCTTCAATCTGGATTTTTGACGGTCAAGGCGAAATATCCATGAATAAGAATGATTATATCTCTTTTGTGCTAGCTGGGTTGGCGACAGGGGTTTGTCGAACTTTTGACGACGATGAGAAGCAGTCCTTGTATTGCAGGAGCAGAGCTTTTAGCTGTTCTTTCTTGTGATTGGGAAGGTTCTGATTGACGTCGAAAGTTGGTTCAGGTACTACAGTCGTCGTTGAAGGTGCACTGGAATCCGTGAAGGCGAAAGCACTGCTGGCTTGTACTATTTCGTCGATGTAGGCGACCGTGGTGCCTCTGTTAATGTGCTTATATTCGTGGCTGAAGTTCATGAGCATCACTCTTGCTTTCCCTTCGCGTAGTTCACCTATGCCTCTAGCGACGCAAATTTCACGGTCGAGCAGTAAGTGATGATCGCCCTCGATGACGCCCGCCATGTCTGCAGACACTTCGGTACCGACGGAAATCATTACGCTTGAGCGAGGCGGAACGGTGACTTGTTCTTCAAGCACATTCAAGGCATGGTAAGTGATGCTTGTATCCGGCGGTATCGCTTTGTGTGTTGAAAGCGTTATCGACTTGGACCTTAAGTCGATGACTGCACCATGTTGGTTTAGAAAGTCCATGCCTAGGATGACGTCCCTGGAGCAGTGCGGCAGGATTACGAAGCTCGCCGGGTAAGTGCGGTTGTTTACCGTGACTCGCGCTGTGCATTCCCGCAGGGGCGTCTGCGCAAGCAGGCGTTTGGTGTGTTGCGACACCACGGACCCGAGCACATGAGGGTTGGACCCTCCCACGTGTCGCCGTGCGTGGCTTAGCCGTGTCCGGGAAAAAGGGGATCCTGGGGGTTGAACCAAAGCCGGGTGTTTGGACCTTTACGGCCCCTCGGCAGAGGCAACACACCTCTTTGGCCTCTGCTTCACGTAGACGGCCCCCCTGGGCTGACCCACCCAGGGGAAACCGGCTGGTCGCCTTTTCCTATCCCCCTCTCTGCCCTTTTTTCTTTCCTATCTCCTTTCTTTACTGTCCTGTCTCCTCTTCTTTTCAGTTACTTCCTCACTTTCATAGGCGGCTCGGGTTAACCTTGTGTAGGTGCCCTCTCTTGGGTCTATATATAAGGTTATAGCGGCAATGTACGGCTGGCGCCTGCAGCCTTACACGTTAAGTGCTGCAGCATCCCCTTGTTGGACTCCGTGGTGGGTGGCTGCCATTGCTGCCGAAGTGCACTAGACTCCTATGGGAACACCTGCTTTTCCACGGCTTCTTGATCGTCTCCCTCAGAAGAGGGGACGCACCGATGAGTTTTTGAACATGTTCACCCGGCCTAAAGACATTTTCCCACGATATCAGGTAGTACATAGTGAAAGAACTGAAAGACTAGCGAGAACCATATCCCCATTTGTAGTTGCGAAAACCTTGACCAACACTCTAGGCCCTGGCTACAAAGTCACCAAAATGCGAAGTGAGGACCTTCTGTTTGAGCTACGTGATAAGGAGCAACACAACAGACTTAGCAAGCTTGTTACCTTTGGTGATGTCCCAGTTACTGTTTCACCGCATCGTTCCATGAACACAGTACGGGGGGTAGAATCCGAAGCAGACCTCATCGACCTATCTGAAACCGAATTGCTAGAAGGATGGAAGGAGCAGAACGTCACGAATGTGCAGCGCATTGTTATGAGGCGGGACAACAAAAACATTCCCACGAAACACCTCATACTCACCTTCGAATTGAGCACTTTACCACAAAGCATTGAAACAGGCTACACAAAGATAGCAGTAAGACCATATATACCCAATCCTAAGCGATGCTACCAATGTCAAAGATTCGGCCATGGCTCACAGAGCTGCCGTGGTCGACTCACCTGTGCTAAGTGTGGAGTACAAGGTCATGCCTCAGACAACTGCGAGGCCACACCTCACTGCGTTAATTGCGATGGTGAGCATCCAGCGTACTCCCGGTCTTGTCCAAGTTGGAAAAAAGAAAAGGAAATTATAACACTGAAAGTCCGTGAAAACATATCGTTCATAGAAGCACGCAAAAGGTGCTCACCATTCCACACGACCACTTACGCTGATGCGGCGCGTCAAGGGGCAGCGTCGCAGCGGCTACTGCCACCAGCCCAGCCCGCGCGCAGCGAGCTGTCGCTTGTGGCTCCTGCCCCCAGGGTGGAAGTAGCTAAGTCTACTCCACCTAACCAGCAAACAGGCCCGGTTACCCTAGGGTTGCCGGCACCGCAACAGCCCTCGGTGGCAGCCTGCGCTATGCGAAGCGAAGCCGCAGGCCCACCAGCAGCTCCCACGGTGGGTGCAGTCAAGGCTGTCTCACCCTCTCCGGCCATTGCTGGCTGTGGTAACACCCGGCGCAGCTCAGGCCCAAAGGCAGCCCCATTGACCTCCGGGCTGGTGGGCACAAATGTCTCGTCCTTCGCGGCGAGACTCTCTCGTGAAACTTCTCGCTCGCAAGAGCGCGTGTCCGGCGCCTCTCAAGAGGCAAAGGACACTACACCCATACCGACGGCCCACCAAGCGCCTAAGGAGCCGCGAGGCTCCCTCGACCGCTTCAGAAAGGACAAATCCCGCGTTACAGGGCCTGGAAAGGGCTCCGTAATCTAAGGCAATACTTCTGTTTTATTGCGATAGCAATTATATGGACACTCCAAAGCAGATTTCTGCCGTCGGCGTCGCCGTCGCCGTCGCCGTCGCCGTGAGGTTCCGTATGACGTCAAGGGAGATGAAATCGTCGCCGCGCGATGATGATGATGACGTTTAGCTGCGGCACCAAGTGCCTATTTATATCAGAGGCTCCGGCAACAGTCACCAACGCGACGTTTAGCTGCGGCACCAAGTGCCTATTTATATCAGAGGCTCCGGCAACAGTCACCAACGCCGCACGCATTTTGTGCGAACGCGGGCAAAACGCTGACGGCGTCGACAACAGTGCTGTGTGTTGCCGGTGCTGCTGCATGTCCAAGTTTGTACAGCGGATAAAACTACTATCCTTACTCCGTATAGCTCTGTACTAAGTTGCTATCGCAATTGATGCTTCGCCTTTCGGGTGAAACTGCGACAACTTTTTTTTAGTACACACAGCACCAATTTAATTTCATTATGGGTACACAAATTATACAATGGAATGTCAGAGGCCTTAGGTAACCTCGACGATATCCAAGAACTTCTTTACCAACACAATCCAAAAGTGCTGTGTGTACAAGAAACGCACTTAAAATCAACACATACAAACTTTCTCCGACACTATGTTACGTTTCGTAAAGACCGTGACGATGCTGTCGCATCATCAGGCGGTGTTGCCATTATAATTCACAAAAGCATAGCATGTCAACATTTGCAGCTACAAACGCCCCTCGAAGCAGTGGCAGTTCGACTTGTTCTTCTGAACAAACTCATCACCATTTGCTCGCTTTACATCCCCCCACATTACCACTTACACAAACATGAATTTCAGTCCCTTATAGACGAATTGCCAGAACCTTATCTTGTTCTTGGCGATTTCAATGCGCACAGCAGTCTGTGGGGCGACTCTCGTATCGATGCGCGAGGTCGTCTTGTTGAAGAATTTCTTTTCTCGTCTGGTGCGTGCCTCCTGAATAAAAAGGAACCTACATTTTACTGTATTGCAAACAGAACCTTTTCTTCTATTGACCTTAGCATAGCTTCCCCGTGTCTGTTTCCTGAACTTGAATGGGAAGTTACCAAAAATCCTTACGGGAGCGATCACTTCCCAATACTACTGAGAACAACCACAGAAAATAAGTCTCCACCACAAGCCCCTCGATGGAAGGTTGATACAGCAGATTGGGAGAAATTTCGAACTCTTACTAGCAATATCTCCTGGGCTGACATGTCTTCGTTAGGAATTGATGCTGCTGTAGAGTATTTCACTGCCTTCATAATTGATGCCGCTTCTACATGCATATCCGAAATAAGTGGCGTGGCATGCAAACGCCGTGTCCCATGGTGGAACGACGAATGTAGGAACGCTCGTAGGAAACAGAACAAAGCGTGGGGGTTGCTACGTGATTCACCTACTGCGGAGAATCTTATCAACTTTAAGAAGATAAAGTCACAAGGCAGGAGAACGCGCCGACAGGCCAGAAGAGAGAGTTGGCAGAAGTTTTTATCAGGTATACACTCGTATACAGATGAGGCCAAAGTATGGAACAGGGTTAACAAGGTGAGAGGACGACAAACATATTCACTCCCTTTGGTAAATACACAGGGCGACAGCTTGGAAGACCAAGCGAACCACCTGGGTGCACATTTTGAACATGTGTCGAGTTCATCGCACTATTCTCCAGAATTCACAAAATACAAAGCAGCAATAGAAAAACAAAAACTAGACAGAAAGAGCACCGGGAACGAGCCATATAACTTACCTTTCTCTTTAGCAGAGCTTCATGCATCACTCGCCTGTTGCAACCAATCTGCCCCAGGCTCTGACCGCATATTATATGAAATGTTGAAGAACCTACCCTCTGAAACGAATAAAACCCTTGTCTGTCTGTATAACTCTATATGGACTTCCGGCGAGATCCCCTCTGCCTGGAAAGAGGCCATAGTGATCCCTATCCTGAAGCAGGGGAAGGATCCATCCTCTGTATCGAGTTATCGGCCCATAGCGCTAACAAGCTGTCTCTGCAAAGTCTTCGAAAAAATAATAAACCGTCGCCTATTACATTTCCTAGAATCAAACAGACTGCTTGATCCATACCAGTGTGGTTTTCGCGAGCGTCGATCCACCACTGACCACTTGATACGTATTGAGGCGCAGATACGCGAAGCTTTTGTTCACAAACAGTTCTTCTTGTCCGTATTTTTAGACATAGAAAAGTCCTACGACACCACATGGCGGTTTGGCATACTGAGAGACCTCTCCCACTTTGGTATACGTGGTAATATGTTAAATGTGATTGAGAGTTATCTACTGAATCGCACATTCTGTGTTCGAGTTGGCAATGTTTTATCACGACCTTTTGTGCAGGAAACTGGTGTACCCCAAGGAGGCGTGCTCAGTTGCACACTCTTTATCGTTAAAATGAACACGCTTCGTGCTTCTTTACCACCTGCTATCTTTTATTCCATCTACGTGGACGACGTACAGATAGGCTTCAAGTCCTGTAACCTCGCAGTGTGCGAGAGACAGGTACAGCAGGGGCTCAACAAAGTGTCTAAGTGGGCAGAGGAAAACGGGTTCAAAGTAAACCCCCACAAAAGTTGTTGTGTTCTTTTCACCAGAAAGAAAGGTCTTTTTGCAGATCCAACTATCGAAATGTATGGACAACAAATACCTATGAACAATGAACACAAATTTTTAGGCATCATACTTGACTCTAAGCTTACTTTCATTAACCACATAAAACATCTAAAGGCGAAATGCCTAAAAATAATGAACTTACTGAAAATTTTATCTCACACATCCTGGGTCACCGACAGGAAGTGTTTAATGAACCTTCACAAGAGCCTCATTCGGTCACGATTGGACTATGGTGCCGTTGTATATCACTCTGCCGCCCCGAGCGCTCTAAAAATGCTAGACCCTGTCCACCATCTAGGTATCCGCCTGGCCACTAGCGCATTCAGAACAAGCCCCGTCGAAAGTTTATACGTAGAATCCAATGAGTGGTCACTCCATTTCCAGAGAACATACATCAGCTTCACCTATTTTCTCAAAGTGCACTCCGATCGGGAACATCCTTGTTCTACAACCCTTAATGATTTGAAGTGTTCAACGCTTTTCTATAATCGACCCTCTATGAGGCGGCCTTTCTTACTGCGTGTAAGAGAACTGAGCGAAGAGATGGATGTCCCACTTCTAGAACATCGCCTAATGCCTCCAGCTAAGCTGTCACCACCCTGGGAGTGGCAGGTGATAGAATGTGATCTATCCTTTGTAGAGGTCACAAAGCACGCTCCCGAGCTCGAAATTGCAATGCATTTCCGCGAACTTCAATCGAACTACTCGTGCTCGGAATTCTATACCGACGCATCCAAGTCCAATGCTGGCGTATCTTACGCCGCTGTTGGCCCCTCCTTTTCTAAATCTGACGTATTGAACCCCCTAACAAGCATTTTCACCGCAGAAGCCTATGCAGTACTGTCTGCGGTGAAGCATATAGAGAAATTGAAACTACAAAAGGCAATAATATTCACAGACTCGTTGAGTCTTGTAAAAGCGCTAACATCTTTACAAAAGCATAAGAATCCTGTTGTTATCGAGCTTTACTCACTCTTGTGTAACATTTACCAATCTCGTAGACATGTAATAATATGCTGAGTGCCTGGCCATAGGGGCATCGAGGGCAATGTGCTAGTAGACCAGTTGGCCACATCAATTACATCGCAAGCTATTAATCCTGCCGCTGCTATTTCCTCCACAGATCTGAAGCTATTTTTTTGCGAAGGAAACTGCGAGGCCACTGGCAGCGTCTGTGGGACGCTGAAACAACTAATAAGCTCCACTTGATTAAGCCACAGTTAGGTTTCTGGCCCTGTACAACTAAAACACGACGAACTGATGTCCTATTCTGTCGTCTCAGAATAGGACACAAATATGGTACTCACAATTTTCTATTGAATGGAAATGATCCTCCAACATGTGGTAGATGTGGCGACAGGCTCACCGCCCTCCACGTCCTCTTGGAGTGTCGGGAAGCCGAAAGAGAAAGAAAGAAACATTTTCCTCTCGCATATCGCTATTGTGTCCCTCTGCATCCCGCTATGTTTCTCGGTAAAGAACCACTTTTTAGCCCCAACGCAGTCCTTGCTTTCTTGAAAGATGTTGTGCTACATGTTATTAGCCCAATAAGTTCGTAGTGCATCCTCTCTTTAGAGGATGTTGCTGCGATCGTTTTTTTTTTTTTTTTTCACTGCACATGCCTCCAGGCCCTTGTGTTTCAAGGGCTCTGTTTAGGCACTTGTGCTTCTGGCCAATTCTTGTATCTTTAATTTTTTGTAACTCGTATCATTCTTTCGCAATGCATTGTTCATGTCCATAGTACACATAATCACTCATTGCCATAATCTTATTACTTATAGATTTTACGCACTTTACAGCGACTGATTTTAGGCCCCTTTACAGCCATGCCACATCTAATGTTCATATAATTCCTTATTCATCTACCACTAACAAGCCATTACCATCGTCTTGGCGCGAACTAATACTGTCATGGCGCTCTTTGGCCATACCTGGCCCTTGCGCCACTAAACTCCAACAATCATCATCGCGCTGTGCAAATTCCAGCCGGCGTTATTAGGTGACCTCCCGCTGTCCGTATATCGGGTCCTTGCCAGGCCGTCTTCACCTTCTTTAACTTGGCGGCGAACGCGCCACTGAAAACTGAATAGTCGGCGCCAGTGTCGACGAGAGCGGTGACGTTATGACCATCGATGAGCACGTCTAGATCGGTAGACCGGCGTCTGGCGTTGCGGTTAATTCGTGGCGTCGGATCACGGCTGCGTCGGTTTGCTCTGCTGCTGCTACGTCGCGTCGGAAGGTCTTCGTTCGGCGGCGATGTGTTGTCAAGGCTGTTGCTAGGCGGCGTGCTGATATCTCGTCGTGATGATTCGCGAATCGTCGTCGGCGGCGGAGGATCTTCGGCATTGCGTCGTACAGCAACCGCACCTCCATCGGTTGCTGCTTTTAGTTTCCCGGGTATGGGCTGGGAGATCGGCCCCGGGTTGGGCCGGCATACAGGCGGCGATGCGGCGAGATGTAGCGGCCTGGTGACGGCGAGCGTGAGGGTCGTCGTGGTTGCCACTGGGCTCCGGCAGGGTAGTCGGCGATGTCACGTGGTCGCTCGCCAAGCTGTGGACGTGGCGCGTTGACGGCGAAACCTCGTAGGCCCATCTCGCGGTATGGGCATCGGCGGTAGACGGGGCCGGCTTCCCCGCAGTGATAGCAGAGCGGGCGGTGGTCGGGGGCGCGCCAAATGTCCGTCTTCCGCTGGTAGCTGCGCTGGGCGACGGGCGGGCGTGCTGGCGGCGGCGGCGGTGGACGACGGAACTGCGGCGTTACGGGGCCCTGGCGCGAGCGCGGAGGGGGGCCTTCACGACGGGCGACAGCGGCGTAGGTCATCGTTTGCGGCTGTGGTTGAGGCGATGCCGGAACTTCTGGCACTTCCAGTGATCGCTGAACCTCTTCTTTAACTATGTCAGCGATTGTAGCCACCTGAGGCTGCGATCTTGGGAATAATTTCTGTAGTTCTTCCCGTACAACCGCTCTGATCGCCTCGTGCAGGTCGTCGGCGCCTAGAGCTTGAGCTTCGGCGTAGTTTGTCAGTTTGGCACGGCGGTTGTATTGCCTGGCTCGCATTTCAAGCGTCTTCTTGATCGTTGTCGCCTCCGAAACAAATTCTGCCACAGTCTTGGGCGGGTTGCGCATCAATCCGGTGAATAGATGCTCCTTGACGCCCCGCATCAAGAACCTAACTTTCTTTTCTTCAGACATGTCGGGGTCGGCGTGGCGGAAGAGGCGAGTCATCTCCTCCGTGAAGATCGCGATGCTCTCGTTCGGCAATTGAACTCTGGTTTCCAGGAGAACTTCAGCCCATTCTTTTCGTACGACACTCGTGAAGGTCCTCACGAAGTTCTCGCGAAATAGGTCCCAAGTCACCAGGGTGGTCTCTCTGTTCTCAAACCATGTCCGAGCAGCGTCATCCAACGAAAAATAGACATGGCGCAGCTTGTCATCGTCGCTCCATTTGTTGAATGTCGCGGTCCTCTCGTACGTCTCCAGCCATGTTTCAGGGTCTTCAGCTGATGATCCACGGAAGGTCGGTGGCTCCCGAGGTTGCTGCAGCAGGATAGTGGACGCTGGGGCTGTCATTGTGGTCGTTGACTTGGCCTTGATCGCTGTGGTCTTCTCGGGAAGAAGTCCGTATTCTGGCAAAAGTCCTTGCTGCCTACGGCTAGCTCGCTGGTCCTTGGCGACGTTGGTCTCGTCCTCCGGTTTCGGGCTTGGGTCGCGGCTTTGCGGGGGCGTCCGCTGCATGGACACAAAAGCACCTCCACCAGATGTCACGTAGTAGTGACGCTGAAGAAAACAGTCGTAAAACTGTGTACGACGAAACTGGTTGTTTATTGGGCGAACCTGTGCCCACAAAAGCAAGGTACACTCAAAGCACAACGATAGCGGCGAACACAGTCGGCGATCGTCGAAAATCTGAGCAGCGGCTAAACGCGTCGGCTTTTATACCTGAGTCATCGGAGGTTCCAGAATAATCCCTGGTACGCGCGTGTCTTCCAGAAAGTTCTAGACAATTCGCGTCGCTCATACAATCAGATAACATAAGCGTCAGTGAAAACAGGCAACGGAAAGAAGCATCGATAACGTTCTAGAAACTTCTGATACAGGCGCGTCCTGCGCCGAGCGATAACGTTTAACATTTGTTAGCCGGTGGAAAGCGGCCACCGATGAAAGATAAACATGTATACGTGTCAATATCGTGATACATTTCGGTTTAGCGACTCGTCGGTCGCATTTGTAAGTGTGAACATCGTTCGTCTTGAGTAGTTTTCTGGTCGCCAGTCGCAATTGGTCGCGCGACCTCGCCTAGTCGCAAGTGTGAATGGGCCCTTAGCGAGACCGACAAAAGTAATAACGCGCATAAAGAACTCTCCAGCGCAAGCGTCATCTGCTAAGCTGCTCTTCTCAGGACGACGCACGCCCATTTCGTAGTATGCTGGTGTGATATAGTTAAAAATGCGGGAGGCTGTACGTCAGCTAACGGCTGCGCGAGATAGTACTAGATTGTTGTGTCTGACACATGGCCAGGTTTTAGGTTGTATGCGAATTCTCCGACATATAGTGTCGCCAGACAGGCTGTATTTCTTGTGTTGGGTGTCCTGTGTGTTTTCGTGTGTTTGTAAATGTGATTATTTCACAGAAACGGAGATTGCAACAGCAGTGTTTCTTTTTCATCGAATTTTTTATGCTGAAAAATAGGGCGTTTGTTCTTTTAATTTCCAGTGCATCGTCCTTCGAGACAATGCTTTGTTCCACCGCATAAAGAAATTTTATTTTGGAACACTTTTGAGTTTATTTGTTGAATGTTTTCCTTTTTAGTTCAGAAATTTTTTCCTACTACCTCACGCGATACTCCAACTGGAGCCTATGAGGTATGTTTATAAATAAATAAGTAAATTCCTGAGGCATGCAACAAACCATGCAAATCAGTCCCTAAAAAGGCATAACGAGGATCTATTATTTTCAGCAGCTACCTCAGTCATACTGTGCTCACTGGCGCACTGACAAAAACCATTGCAGCAGTAAAGCACTACTCTAAACATTTCTCTTTCAACATTTTTAACTCTCTTATGCTGTCTTCTCCAAATCGTGTTAAGTGCATCTGGAATGTTTCGGCAATTGTTTTTACCTCAACCATTATGCAAAGCAATAATGCAAAGGTTCAGCTTGTTGACTGTTACTTATTTATACCTAGCCAGATCTGTGGAGTTGACTGTATGCTTTCTTTTTTTTGCATACCTGCCATGGTTGCTTAGTGGCTATGGCGTTGAGCTTCTAAGCACGAGGTCTCGGGATGAAATCGTGGCCATGGCGGCTGCCTTTCCAAGGGGGTGAAACGCGAAAACACCTGTGTACTTGGATTTAGGCGCACGTTAAAGAACGCGAGGTGGTCCAAATTATTCCGGAGTCCCTCAATACGGCGCGCTTCATGATCAGACTGTGGTTCTGGCATGTAAAACCCCATAATGTAATTTAGTTTTTTTACACAAAAACTAAGGTGGCTTTTAATGATGCCACCTTTTCACATTACTGCATAACCACAAGTTTGTCGAAATAATTGAACAAATGTCATCAGTCTTCTGTAAAAGCAAACTTAACTTGTACAGCAGCTCAAATAAGCCATTTTCAGTGCAATAGAAGGCTTAGGATGTTGCCAGAAAATTGTGTCGCATAAGGATGTGCTGCATCGAAAGGCACGTTTCTTACTCATTGTAGCATTATTTCGTCTCTATGTTCCTTTCAATGGTATTCACTGTGCTCACATACTAAAGACATAAGGAACAGGCAGATGGTGCATCCACAGTGCACGCATACCAAGGAAGTCACGGTCAGACAGAGAGCGATAGAGCACAGCACGCTTTCACTCTCTGTCGCTTATTTCCCTCACATGTGTTCATTGTGAGCACCACCAAAATGAACAGTTACCGACTTGCCCAAGCTTCAACTGTTGTGCTTGGTGTTTTTTGTCTACAAAATACCCATAATCAAGTCATAGTGGTGGTGATTTTCGCATGTATGGAAAAGGCTTATTCAATTCCAGAACAGCCTCATTTGTTCTAGGCATAGTAATGAACTTGCCAGTGTTTATTTTTAAGGCTGAATTGGATAGGAAACTATTTTGGTATTCCTAATGGCACCCTTTTGCATTACGTTTGTGCAGATGCTTGAAGCTTGTACTATGTTGATGAAAATAGGGTTGAAGCTATAGAAGCATGTTTGTTAAAATGTAGTGAATGCTTCCCGGTAGAAATCCGGAGTTATGCTTCTTGGGACACTTATGGTTAGCCTTATTGGGTAATGCGATTAGCCTTATCGATGCTATAATGTTGCAGGGTCTGCAGGATGGCCAGCGTTACAAAAACATTAACATCATTGTAAGAATGCATGTTCTACAATAATATTAGGATTGGCCCCCCCAAGTGACAACGCTTGCTTTACACTATATCTGGGATGAACCAGGTTTACTCAGCCAGACAGCCATCCGTACATGAGAGTGCGGGGGGGGCAGCAAAAAAGGGGCTTTCGAGTAATCTTCTTCAAGTAGATCGCTCATACGTCAGATCTTTCTTACTGTGCATGCTATGTTGCTCAAAGTCAAGTTAGCTATGGGTACAATGTCTGCATTTTATTACTGTTTATGCTTAATGAAGGTTGCTTTGTTCACAGTGTCACTTTCTATATTGTTTCTCTTATGGCACTAAGCTCACTTGTTTTAATGCTGCTAGAGGTATGGCTGGGCCTGGAGGTGAAGTGTAAGCAGACCATGCTATGCTGCGGATTGGTGCCTATCTTCACATCCCAGTTGTTCCCACGACAGTCAAGCACCACTGTGATTTGCTTCATTGGCAACGTAATATGATATAGTGAGCTTGCACCTCAGTATTGGTATTGAAAAATATGTTAAGTAAAAGACACAAGAGTTGGCCTTTATGACAGATACACTCATGTTCTTTTTTAAAGAGCTCTTTTAGCACTGTTCTTTATGGGCACGTTTTCAGAGGATGCTTATACTCCTTTATTGCAAACTGCCGTGGAGCTAGTTTATGTGTAAACTAGCATTCTTTCACCAAGAAAAGTCCAGTTTTTACTCGCACAGCGATATGGTGCAAAGGACAAAAGGGTTGGAATAGATCAATCTGAATGCTTGTTGCTGACACAAATACAAAAAGGGCGCATAGCATGGCTAGCGAAACTTGTTTAACAGAGATGATAAGCAGTCTCAATGTCTAATAATTCTATTGATGGGGAGCTAACACACTGTTTCCCCGTCATTTGACTAAGGAAAGCTTCACATATCTCTGAAGCGCTTTGGTCCTTATATTTTGCCACAATCAAGTGGTCTTTAAATATGGGTGCACTTGCACTGAGAGCAGTGCAATACTAATGCCAACTGACCCACACATCAAGTTTGCATGGTCACGCAGCCTGTCATTTATACATTTGTCTTGTTTTGTGCAAAGGACGGAACTTCAACACTGCAGGATACTTCACGATATCCTGGCGAGAGTAACCTGCACCGTGGAACATGCGTTCAGTCAGCT
Organism: Dermacentor silvarum; assembly: GCF_013339745.2. NCBI lineage: Eukaryota > Metazoa > Arthropoda > Arachnida > Ixodida > Ixodidae > Dermacentor > Dermacentor silvarum. The sequence goes on along the minus strand of NC_051163.1, from coordinate 60,653,534 downwards.
TCTTCTGAAGTAAAAGAAAAGGTCCACGTGTGTAGCTGGCATGGTGTAACCCTGGAATCAGTTTCTGCTCCGCAACTTGAGCTTTTTTTTCGGTGACCACAATTTCATTATTATGAAACGGAATGCATTAACAGGTTCAAACTCAGGGTAACATTTTTATCTGCATGACTTTGTGGACAAAACCGATGAAAGGAGGTGCAATGTGACTATTGAACCTGTCCAGGGGACAGGGACGTCAAGAAGTTTTAAATCCATTTGCATAGGCTAACAATCGCAAGGCAAACTGCTACAATTGTGTGAAAAAGTACCATGAACTTCTTACTTAAAGGAATAGTGCCAATCTTTTTCAGCTGTAGTTAGCACCATGTATGTACACTGCACGTGTAATTTGAGTTGAATGTAAGGAAGGTATTGCAGAATATGCCATTTAAACCTAATGGCCATAATTTTGGCATTAGTAGATCTTTGCTCAGACCATCTGACAATTTCTTGAAAGTATGAAATTTTTGTTTATGTATTTGCTGTCAGCATATTCTATATTAGCATTTGGTCTTATGCATCTCTAAAAAATTAAATTCTTGAGTTTCACATGCTAAAACCACGATATGATTATGAGGCATGCTGTAGTAGGGGACTCCGGATTATCCCTTGAACCCTTGTTAACTCAAACTCTGATCTCAACTTATCAGTTAAGTCGAAAATTTTTTCGTGGCTTGGTATCGACTTTATGTATATATGACCTTTTATCTAGCAATGCTTTTGTGCTGTGCTCCGGATATCTCGAAATCTTGACTGCAACACTGTAGGCAAAATGTTATCACCCAAAGGTTTCCATACGTTGTACTCAGCTGCGATATCTCCAAAAGTTGCAAGATCGCAAGTTTGTAGCAAATTCTGCTTCATTCTACGCCACTGTTGTCATGCACTGTTCACGGCCGGTAGAGATCTCTTTGGTAATCCGGGCAGAATTTTTCTCGGACTCCTGACAAAATGCAACGAGCATGATAAGGTACTGCCTCCTGCTTTTTAACTATATTACATGAGAACACTATAATATGGTTGTGCATCATCCTGAACGGGACATCGCATTAGACGACTTTTGCACTGGATAGTGCTTGGTGCACCTGAGAGTACTTCTACATGTCTCGCTGATTGTTGCGCCTTATAGGTGCTAAAATGACGCGTGATGGACGCTCGCACGATATGGCTAAAAATGCGGGAGGCTGTACACCTGAGCACCACAACATGCATGCTCATGTGTACGCATAGAGTTGTCAGCTTGCTTATTTCCTGTGCTCTGTGTTTCTGTGTGGATCTGTGCGCTAGGCCGTACCGCGTGCTGCGCCGAATGTTTGGTATGTTATTGGTATTTCCTTCATTAATAAGTTCAGGGCCACGATCTTGTAGCAATGCGTTGTCTGATGCCATTTCTAATCGTGCTGTATATGTAGCAATGCATTGCTACAGATACAGCACCAGGCCATGATCTTGCAGCAATGCAATGCTACAAGATCATGGCCCCGAACATGTTAATGAAGAAAATACCAATAACATACAAAACATTCGGCGCAGCCCGTGGCATGGCCTAGCACGCAGGTCCACACAGAAACACAGAGCACGGGAAATAAGCAAGCTGACAGCTCTATGCGTACACATGAACATGCATGTTTTGGAGGCCAGGTGTACAGCCTCCCCCATTTCTAGTTATATCGCGCGAGCGTCCATCGCGCGTCATTTTAGTGCCTTTAAGGGACAATAATCAACGAGACCGGAAGAAGTACTCAGGTGCACCAAGCACCCTCCTATGCAAGAGTCGTCTGAGGTGATGTTCCCTTCAGGACGACGCACGACCATATTATAGTGTTCTCGTGCAATATAGTTAAAAAGCAGGACGCAGTACCTTCTCATGCTCATTGCACTTTGTCAGGGGTCAGAGGAACACTCTGTCCGGATTGCCAATGAGATCATGGCATGGAATGAAGCATAATTTACTACGAACATCATTATAAAATGTTCCATCAAGCCAGCAACCAACTAGACCATCTAAGTCTCTTAATTATCAATATGGGATAAACCAGCCAAACACAGTGGATGCCACTGTGTTTGGCTACTACGGTATTTACTTTGCTGGCAGAACGGTAGCTTCCCAGTAATTTATTAGCTTGACGTGTCCATGCTGCTTTTTAAATGTGCATTTTATGCATGTACTACTTCTGTTGCTTCAATACTATTGTTAATCGAATAAGTTGTCTTTTTGATTATAACACTTGTTACAGTGGCCCGCTAATTGTGATAGTTTATTCTACCACAGTAATGCATGTTCCCTTAGAATCGTAGCCAAATTACCTGAAACGAGTTACCTTTGAATGAGATTTGTTAGTATCTGCTATGTACTGAATGCTTACCCAATCTTATCTGTGTGAACATAACTGCTTTTGCCTTTGTGTGAACCTGTTGCTTAAGTGAAAAGAAATTGTTGGCTTTTCTTAACTTTTTCAGGTGCCCTGCAAGCTCTCACCAAAGCAACACATTCTACTGGTTTTCTGTCGGAGTACCATTAGGATTTCAAATAAACTATGCTTGTCAGATGTGCGACATGCCCCGTCTTAAAATCGGAGCGCTTCAGTATTAATGTTTGAATGGGTGTACATAAAAACATATGTAAAGTATACTTATGTCTTTCTTCTACAAGTCCTCTTCACCCGACGTTTTTTCCAACTTAAAATTACGCTTTGCTGTACGTTTGTTTTATGCACAAACCATGACAGCAACACAACACTGCAGTAAGATGAGTACAAATGATGAAAAAGCGTGCAGTACACCTGCAAGAATTAGATTTGCATACTTGTAGTACATATGAAAATGAGCTACCGATCTTTTTCAGGTTGCATACTCTTATTGGTCATACATGTCAAGCGCACTCATAGGCCACACAAAAATCGTTCAAGGCTGATCTGATATCCATAAGTGCACCAAATAGATTTAAAGAGTGACTTATGTTAAGTGACATCGGGCCAGTCTAACAGAACAATGCCCAAATAGGGAAATAAATAGGTTCGAACAGGGGTAAACAGGACTGGGTTAAACAGGACAGGGCTGAACAGGGCTAAACGGGAGTGGACTAAACGGGGACAAACTGGTCTGGGCTAAACGGGTTCAAACGGGGACAAACTGGTCTGGACTAAACAGGTTCAAACAGGGGCAAACAGGTCTGAACTAAACAGGTTCAAACGGGGTCCCATTCCATAATCATATTTGATGAAACCCGTTTGAAATCAAATAGGATTTTTGAGTAGGGCTATAGTGGCCTCGTGGCAAAAAAGGTACCTTGGCCAGTGTTAGTCTTATTTTTTGAGAATGGCCGAAGATGCCGCCCGAGTCCGAGTACTTCGAGCCGACACCTAAGGCCACTAAAAGCAAAGTGCCGGCTCTTTAAATAAAGTTATTTCTTCTTATTCTTCTTCTTCTTCTTCTTTGAGAATGGACTATTGTCTCACAGTCTGGGACTGGCAAGCAGAACGTTGTTGCTGAAAATTGTTGCTTGCAGACGTTGCCACAGAATTCGTTCAGATGGATGGACATTGGCACGCAGGTGCCAGTGAATGAATAAGCGTTCCTAAGTGGACATCTAACCACCTGCGACACAATACATTTTCGCGACGGGTAAGTCTAGGCGACAGGCTCAGTCGCCAGCCAAATTCCATTGCATACAAGCGAGAACTGGTGAAAATAGGTGAATAATACTGTCGAAGTTTGATGCAGCGAGTAAATCAGGAAAATTGCCGCACTGCATTTTTTCACACCTAGGTCTTGGGCGTGAGTCGTCATCATTTACGTTCTCATCGTCAGCATCTCAAGTTACTCGCAAGCCATTGAAATATAACGTCGTGTCTGTTCTCTAGAGCTCTGTGGTGAGCCTGCTTAATTTTATCCACTCTCGGCTAGTGTAAACCATGACGCGAGGCAAATTGCACAGTCCGTAGAGCATCCGTCGGGTAAAACAAAAAATGAAGGAAAAAAATCTTGGGAGGGAAACATTCCGCGCGGGCTTTTAAATCAGTGCCTACTCGGGAGACCGTGCTAGTAGTAATACCGCGCTCGCCTAGGCGTCGTACATCGCCTTGTTTTTGCGCTATTTTGAGAACTGGCAGCAAAGGGCGAGCTATGTGAGCGATGAGATATCTGGGTGCCAGTAGGTTGGGCGCCGCTCTAGACATCGAATGTACCAGTGTGAACGAGTCATTAGACAAGCACTGCTTGCCGAACGGCGAGACCGTGGCAACAGTCACGGCGCCGCACCAGGAAAACACCATGTTTTGTACGGAGGATAATAGTGCAGAAAGTATGGTGCCGACAAAAAAAAATAAAACTGCAATAACTCAAAGGAGATTGAGCACTAAATGCGAGAGAAATGCGCTAGCATTACGTCGAACCTCAAGAACGTGCGACGTAGTGCTAGCGATGCATAATTTAAACCACGTTCACCACATTGCAAAGTGCAGTTCGGGAGCTCACTCGAAACACTACCTGCCTCTCTGAGGAGTGACGTGGAACTGACGGTGATCAGGTATATATATATATATATATATATATATATATATATATATATATATATATATATATATATATATAGTAGCGAAGAAGAGAGATGCTACTGGGTTCAGCGCTACTGGTTCAAAACGCTAGTGGGTCGAGCGCTCTTGATCGGCAACGGCTGTCGTGCTTGAAAGTTGTTACTGCGCTGACCGTTGACGTTGCGCTGCTCCAATCTCTGCCGAATAAACATCTTTAGAATTGGTGGGGGTGCCGTGGAACCTCAGACAATCATCCTGGAATTCCGATCCCGTACCCTACCATCTACCATGCCCCAAGACGCCTCCGAGCAAACGCCTCATCCCGCACCAACTGCGTGTCCCGGGGTACCTCGTCACCGCGACCCTCCTATCTACACAGGAGCGGACGACACTGACGTGGACGAATGACTCACGGCGTATGACAGGGTAAGCGCCCATAACGAGTGGGACGAAGCGGACAAACTGCGCTGTGTTCTGTTCTACCTCGCCTGTGGTATAATAACCATGAAGCAGAGTTCCAGACATGGTCCAAATTTAAGGCTTCTCTCGCCGATGTATTTGGTCACCCTGCTGTTTGCAAGACGCGTGCCGAGCAGCGTTTGCGAGAGCGAGCTCAACAGCCAGGTGAAACATTCACCAGTTACATTGAAGATGTCCTGGACCTATGCCGCAAAGTGAATTCGACCATCCTGAAGGGCATTGAAGACGACGCCTTTACCATGTTGTTGGCCAAAAACCCTCGCTCTGTGGCCGAAATTATTAAGCTGTACCAGAGCTACGAAGAACTCCGCAGGAAGTGATCACTGACCCGTCGATCTCTTCCGCGTGACGAACACCTCGCTGGTTTGGCTGCCATGTCCGACCAGACAACTTTGCTCGCAGAAATGCAGGCGTTCGTCCGCGAGGAAGTTGCCCGGCAACTCTCATTGATGGATTTTGCACAGCCACAGCCGGTTCATGCGCCAACGCCGAGTTTTGCGCCTCCGCTTCGCCGCGTCATAGCGCAAGAACTGCACGAGGTTTTGCCTGAGCACCACCGGCATGTTCCGGCGGCTCCACCTCACAGCTACGCTGAAGTCATGGCCAGGGCCCGACAGATCCCGACGGCTGTACCAGTCAGCTACGCAGAAGTCGTCACCCAGCCCGAACAGCTCCCTCAACGGGGACCTCTCACGTACGCCGAAGTTCTCGCAATGCCTCGACAACAGCCTGCCATGCAATCATCAATTAATCAGCCGCCCCGTCCAACGCATCCTCCCACATGGGTGGGGCCTACCGTAGCGACTCGGTGGCGCGCCACGGACAATCGGCCGATATGTTTTGCGTACGGCTACGCAGGCCACGTCGCACGCCACTGTAGTCGCGTACAGTCACCTAGCGCAACACAGCAGGCGGTTTCCGCTACCGTTCTATCTTCACCATAGGCTCTCTAAAAATCTTACCATGGAATTGCCGTTCGACTGCTTCTGCTACTGCAGATTTATCATATATTTCTTCAGATTTTTCCCCAGACATAATTGTATTACAAGAAACCTGGCTTTCAAATGACGAATTTTTCCTAAAAATTATCGATTCTTTCGTTTGGATCGCCCTACCAGAGGTGGTGGCGTTGCTTTTTTGATTTCAACAAAATTTAGTCACAAGGCCACGATATCGTATCAATGTATGTCTGCTGAATGCGAAATTTTAGCATACGACTACTTCACCATCACGCAACCGACAAGGGGCACAGCATCATCTACCAGTGGATACCGGGTCACTGCGGAATATCGGGAAATCACAGTGCGGATGACGCTGCCCGATCGGCCCACGATGGTGCCCCTATTGTATCGATACCACTGTCGAAAACAGACGCAGCCACAAAACTTCGTTCCCTCGCACGCGAGCTTACGCAGACTCTGTGAAACACCAGTGACTTCAGCAACGCCCGCCTCCACTGATTGGATCCACGTCTACAACTCCGTCTTGCACCAGGGTTACCCCGAGCGGAAGCAACACTTCTGTGCCGACTGTGGCTCGGCGTTGCATTCACGAATGCCTATTCCTTCCGCATTGGAATGGCTGACAGCTCTGCTTGCAACAACTGTGGCTGCGAGGAGACAATCAAGCACCTCCTCTGTGACTGTCCCCGCTACACTGTGCCAAGAAAAGTGCTCGCGACTGCGCTTGAAAAACTAAAAAATCGCCCCCTCACAGAGGAAAAAGTTTTAGGACACTGGTCTAGGCGGCTTCGGCACTCAAGGCCTTAGGGGCTCTGCTGAAGTTCTTATAAGGGATTGTGAATTGTGCGACCGGCTTTGAATGTTGTAGCGCGTAGGGACACGTTATTGCGCAAATTTTCTTACTTCAATTTTTTTTTTGTTTCTTCTATCACCTTTTATTCCCTTTACCCCTTTCCCCAGTACAGGGTAGCAAGCCGGTATTTACACTGGCTAACCTCCTTGCCGTTCCTTTCTTTCTTTCTCTCTCTCTAGACATAACACTTCCAGACTGCTCCCCTTTTTCCCTAGTTAATTTATATTTCCCGGCAGGAGTGCAGGATACCCGATTTCTAGACATCGCATTAGCTTCGTGCAATAAAGACATAATACTCGCTGGTGACTTCAATTCTCATCATGTGTCTTGGGGATTTAAAACTGATTTGAGTGGAAAACGCCTGTGGGAATGGACTCTTGACAATAACCTTTCTTGTCTACATTCAAAAGTTGTTACGTTTGTTCGCGACCATTCTCAATCAGCTCTATATCTTACTTTTTCCTGCTCATCTTTAGCTATATCCTCGTGGAAAACTATAGACTGTGCAACCAACAGCGACCACCTTCCTATCATCTCTGACATTGATTACTCTGTGATTCCCCTCAGAAGAAAACATAGCACATTTGTAAATTACGACAAACTTCAAAAGGAGTTGAAGTCTACGATGCTCTCCCGTATGAATATGCAAGAGGATATTAGGGCTATGAGTCTCTGTGCAGTTTTAAAACGTTCCTTAAAGAGTTCAGCTTTTAATTTAAACTCCGCCACATGTATATTTCAGTCCGTGGTGGAATTCAAAATGCACGCGGGCTCACCGAAAACGGAAAGCTGCCTGGACGAAACTTCTCTGTAATCAATGTCCGAAAAATTGGAGTGATTACCAATTCGTTGCTGCATCTTTCAAGCGTACGGTAGCTAAGGCCAAATATGAGTATGACGAGAATATATTCACTTATCTCTCTAATTCTAAAAACAAGAAAGCCCTTTTTAGATTTTTACACTCACGAAAGATGATTCCGGTTCCAGCAAGTATTGACTCTTTCGTCCTTTCGCCACGCGAATTGTCCGAATTATTGGAAAATATTGAAAAGGGCCTAGAAGACGGGTTTTCTTCAATAGTTCCACCGTACCAATTGAAATCACTACCGCTAGAAGAATTTAAGGAAGTTCCGCTTCAGGAATTGGCGGCTGTTGTTCGCTCTCTGCCTTCTTCAGCGCCAGGACCAGGTGGAGTTACCACAGCTGTGATAAAAATTCTGTATGAATTGTCCGCGCGCGAAATTTTGAATATGGTAAATTATTCTTTAAAAAATGCCTGGATACCCTCAGAATGGAAAATTTTTAAGGTAATTCCGATACTCAAAAAACATGGTGGTGGATATTATTTAGATAATATCAGACCAATTTCTCTCACATCCAACTTGGTTAAACCAATACAAAGAATTTTGAATGGCCGAATGACGACATAGCGGAAAACACAATACTTAGCCCCAGTCAAAATGCCTTTATATCAGGGTGCTCGATATGGTGTGCGCACGTAGATTTAGAGAGCCGAGTACAACTTGCACGTCGTAGGAGAGAATATTCAGCCTTAGTGACTTTAGATCTCGCTAAAGCTTATGATTCCGTGGAGCATGGACTTCTGATAAAGCAACTAGAGATGTACAGGTTTCAGAAATACATCACGGCGTGGATTGCAGAATTTTTAAGGGAAAGAGAATTCTATTGTTTTCAAAGCGGATGTTCATCGTCAAGGTAGAGGCAGAAACGCGGACTACCACAAGGATCAGTGTTATCTCCTGTTTTATTTAATATATTTTTAAGCTCCATTCCTTCGCTCCAGTACATTCATGTATACGTTTATGCCGATGACATCGCTTTTTTCGCGTCCAATGATGATCTAAATTCACTGTATCAATCGTTACAAAATTACTTATGCATGCTTGAAACCTGGATTGATAACATACATATGTTTCTGAATGTTAGAAAAAGTGCACTTCTTGTCTTTCCTTTAGATGTTCCCATTAATATTTCATTGGTGTATCGTCAAGAGTTCATTCCTCAAGTGAATTGCCTTAAATACCTGGGAATTACGTATGATGGGTCACTAAACTGGAGAAGCCATATTGAAAGAGTTGCGTCTAAGGCAACTCGTGCCGTGGGATTGCTACGTAAGATCATTCATTAACGATATGGGATGCGAAGGCATACATTAATTGTGATATATAAAATGCATCTCCGGACCGATCATGGAATTTGGGAGTTTCTTGTTTTCTGGCAGCCCAGCTTATAAAATTCAACCTCTGATAATATTAGAAAGGGAAGCTCTGCGATTGTGCCTTGGACTAGCTAAGTTTGCTGCCAACACCGTGCTCTATATGGAAACAAAAATACCAAGCTTAAAAAGCAGATTGAGGATTCTTACAGTCCAAACGTCTGTAAAAATTTACGAATCTCCTCAAAGAAGACCAACGTATATTTTTATTAACGAACCAAGTTCATTCTTTAATAGTCATTGGTCGCGATTACACACCCCTCAGATCGTATTCGTACAGACACAGCTATCACCACTGAATGTGCAAATTCAACGCATTCACCCAACAAGACAATGAAAAATATGCCTCCAAATATAATTTGACGATATTTTCCCCTCAAATGCTTAACTAATGCCATACCAATATTTAAATGATCAATTACAACATTACCTTTCTCACCTGGAAACAAACGATATCATAGCCACTGATGCTTCACAATCCGAAGAGAAGGCTGGCGTATGCATTTTCTCTCTTTCTCTTAATTGGTCTTTTTCTATTTGCCTTCCAGATCACACGCCTATTTTCATAGCAGAATTATTGGCCATTGTTCTAGCGCTACGTAAACTTCCTGCAAATTAATCAACAGCTGTCGCAGTTACAGATTCTCTATCGGTATGTGTGTCGCTTTCCACGGAAATTAATTCAGCTCTCCTTAGCTTGTTTCACGATTTAGTCCCTAAAAGTTTACAAAAAATTAACTTGCTGTGGGTTCCTCGCCACCGCGGTTTATATCTAAACGAAATGGCAGATTTATTAGCAACAACGTCTCTAAGTGGACCTTTGATCCCTGTTTTATCGGATACAGCTTACGTCACTGCATCGAGATACAAAAAAAAATGTTGTTTGCAAAATGATTTAAGCAACTTACCGCTGAAACCATCTCCAGAATTTCAGCATCTCGGTTTTTGCTGGAATAAACAGTGGTGCCCTTCTCGGCAGTTGGAAGTTACTTACACCAGACTACGCTGCCGCATCCCGCAATTGAATTTTTATTTACATAGAGCTGGTCTATGTCACAAATGTATAGAAATTGAATCAATAGAACACTACTTATTATCATGCGGACGATATTTACACCACAGAAAGTTATTACTGGAAGCTCCACTCTACAAGATTGGATTAAGTTTAAACATACCAGTATTGTTATCATTTGGGGCCTCAGCACTAAGCTATATATAGTCACAGAGACGTTTGTTGCGCAGTATTTAATTTTTTAACTGAAACAAAACGATTACCCTGCTAATTATTGTATTTGTATTCTACACATCATATGCATTCATATCACCTAAATTGGTTTCTCCAAATTTCTTTATATTGTAACAGCTTTTCACTCTCACATTTTCAGTTAGTCTGACTGCTCGCTCGCATGGTAATCTAGTTATTGCGACATCTGCTTTTTTTTTTTGGTCTTTTACTTAGCGTTTCTTGTTTTCTTGTTTTCAAATATGAATTTTCTTTAGCATACCCACTGCCGCCCAATTCTTGGCCTATCCACCTTAGTGGGTGCGAGCCATTACAGAGGTACATCATCATCATCAACAACAACATCGGCTCTCGCTTTCTGAAATGTTTTCGGTCGCACAATCATCTTCAATCCTCTCAAAAAGTGTGAGAATAGACGTGTAAAGTGCTGTGGATTGCTCCGATACCACGATTTTTATGGTGGGTGGACAATTTCCCCTTTTTTTTGAGACTTTTTTGTGATCGGACCAAGCCACCACTTGGCCTAGCGAGGCTTCGCGCCAAACCGCGCTGCAGCGGGAAAGGCCGGCGACTACTCCCGACAAGTCAACGATTTCGCATATGATTGTGGAACGGGAGGATTTACCTCCCGAAGAGTTTACTGAGGAATATGGCTGGAAAACAGCATCTTCGAAGAGATCGAGCGCCTTAGCTGGTCGAGACGACCGCAACGTAGGCACTTCGCGCAGGTCGCCCAGGATGAAGACAGGCGGCGATAAATTGAAGAACCGGATAGTGAGAGCATCCCGCATGCCACCGATGCCGAAGGAACACATCAAAATCGTGATCCGACCAAGTGGAGGACTTAATATTACCAAGACTGGGGCCACCTCGGGAGGGCCATCGTCGAAGCGGCCGGACTTGACCCGTCGCAGACCAACGAGGACGTAATTTGTCCAAACTATCAGCAGAACATCACGATTGCTAGCACGCCGGACAGGCACAACGCTGACAAGTACTCAAGAATCAGGCTGATCCAAATTGGGTGCTAGGACTTCGAAGTCAGCGTCTATGAAATGGCTCCGCACACCACGTGCAAGGGCGTCATACGAAAAATTGACGTCAACGATGGTCCTGCGGTCCTGGAAAGAAACATTGTCAACGACAGAACTCCGCTCGCCCTAGCAGCGAAGAGAATAGGTGACCCGTAAAACAGCGAGGGATTCTGGGATGCGCCGTCTGCTAGGCGTTTCCGGTTCGAGTCGGCGCAGCCGACACCACCGCTTCGCCGTTGAAGTTCATTGATGTGATTGCAGTCCATTATTCTTTCTGGGTTTTTACGTGCTAAAACCAGTTCTGATCATAGGTCACGCCGTAGTGCAGGGCTCCGGATTAATTTTTACCGCCTGGGGTTCTTTAGAATGCACTACAACGCAAGCACACGGGCGTTTTCGCATTTCGCCTCCATCGAAATACGGCCCCAGCGGCCACGATTCGATCCCGCGAGCTCGTGCTCAGCGGCGCAACGCCTTAGCTGACTGAGCCACTTGCTCTTGCAGTCCGGCTTTGTCCCACTCGAAGATTACCGGGTTGCAGGTGCCTAGCAAAACTATCGTCGGCTATGTTGCGCCGTTGGCTGCTCAAAATCAAGCGTTAAAGGTGAACGGATGCAACAACTGCCTTCCAGCAACCCTTGCTGAGTCAGTTGTGCACAAGCATCAGAGTAATGGCCGCCACTTCCAAAACTGTAACGAGGCAGAGACCATCCGTGAACAAAAAGAAAATGAACGTACAGTGCCACTTATCAGGCGGCGATTATCTGTGTAAGGGCCGACACGGAATGGTTCCCCAAGATATTTATTTCTCTAACATTGACTCAGGCAACCAGAACTATTTCAGTACTCGAATGCACATACAGAGGTACTATGAAACGAGGTTTTACAGCGCGAATTTAGGCGGGGCACAGCGAGATACATACCTAATACTCTTAACCAACTAGCCCACCTTAGCTCCTTCAGCACAAGATGAGATA
>NC_051163.1:60581076-60641075 GCF_013339745.2 Dermacentor silvarum | reverse complement strand
CCGCCACGCAAGCATCGGGCGGTGACTCGCAGCGTTGTTTGAGAAGGCTATTGAAACGCTCTCCTATTTATAGGAGGTCACTGTTGTTTGCTTTCAAAAGGAATAGCATTGCCTACTTAACATATATTTCTTACCTGATTGGCTGACAAAGGGCGATGAGCACGCAGAAGTGGAGGCGTAACGCAGTGAAAGTAGATAACCTGATGAGCAGGGTGTGCCGGCGTCGGCGTTTTGCCCTTCTTCTCTTACTTAGCTTTCGGTGTCTGCTAGAAATCACGTCGGCGTGCCACTGGAAACGTAACAATGCAGCTAAACGAATCTTCAGTGAGGAAAATTTTACAATAGCGATGTCGTTTCGAGCCTGAAAGGACTCGACAACCAATATAGATGGTCACTCAACAATTTTGATATAGGCAAATAAATCCTTCTCCACGGCAGCTCCGACTAGCCAGTGCCATGAGCGATCGGCTGGGTACCCACCTTCTATTGATGTCGGACGGGCAGTGTCCGCTATTAAAAAGAAAATTAAGTTTTGATCGGCGTAATAATGCATCTTTAATGCGTACACGCCACTTTGACGCAGTGAGTTTTCACGGTTTTTGGACGTCAAGTGACAGACAGGCGAAGTGGACGCAGCCCGAAAACTTTTGACCAATTGCGGATGGCTGATGGTAAAAAGGCATAGAATCGAAAATAATATTTTTCTGTTGTTCGGTCTCACATGCATAATTAGTGTGCACACGTCATATAAGAGTGAGTAGCTCTCGCGGTTTTTTAACAGCAGAGCTGTTTAAGTCGAGCGTTAGTCCGTAACCTGCGGACAGAAATTGTGGGCCGATCCTGGCGGTAGTGCAGAAAGGGTCCAAGCGCAATGACACACACCTCTGTGAACTGGCAAAGCTGAGCCTGGTTAAGTCTAGTAAGCATGTTTGGGACTCCTTAAGCTTAGTCTCTCATCGATCGACAATCGATAGTCAACCAGCAGCTAATCGATAATCGATAAATGATCAATAAATTCCGGAAAATGCTGGGGATGACTCGGTAGTGCTTAGCCTAGCCCAAAAGCCATGCCAAGCTAGGTGCCCATCAGCTCCGCTTTCTCTGTAGCATTGCGCCTCCCGTGCAAGCTACGCTAATATTTCCTTTACGTTGCGTGAAAGACAAGTGAAGTTGGGCAATCATGGAGGCCTGATTGCAAAAATAGAATAGAAGCAGTTTGGAATAGCTTTTCGTTAAAGCGCCCTGATGCCTTCGTGTGCGGTGTATTCTCGGCACAATTAGTTAGCGTTGAAGCTAGAAGTAGCACGATGGACAATTCGCTCGCTGTTGCTGCCACTCTCCCCCACGCCATCGTTTTGACAGCGAGTGTCCGCGCTTATCGAGAGAGATGTGCTCGTGTGTGATTGTGCGCGCGTGACAACGTGCAGGTTAATTTAGTTAGTAAGTGAATGTTTACAGCAGTTTATGCAGCTGATAAAACGACTAACCTTAGTTTGCACAGCTGTCTAATAAATTTCTGTCGCAATCAGTGATTCGCCTGTCGGGCGAAATTGACCTTATTGTTAATATTATTGTAGTTAATATTATTATTACTTATTACGCTCAAGCCAGGCGCAATACACATACAAGTTTCGAATACAGGCGCAGTTCTGTCTTCTTGCGACTGAGTGCCGATAATTTTTTTCGAGCAATTGGGGCACAGCGTGTCGTTTACAAAAAGCAGCTTGGTGTCTGCCACTGCGGATACGGTGGCATAGAGATGTTGTAAATCCGCTTTTCTATTGGATGGCGCACATCAGCACGCAGAAACAGAATTTCGGGTGGTGGGTCGATTCCTTGTTGGAAAAATGGATATATTCTCTCGCGCAAGCCGTTGCTTTAAAAGTGAATCCAAAGTACAAGTGCCCAAAAATGGTGGTATTAGGTAGTGTGCGCTCTTTCCCGTCTCTTGTTGTTTTCTTCCTGTTTGTTTTGGGCATCGTCTCAATACATTAACATAACGTCACTGTCTCGTTCGACGGAACCACCTAAACATTTTTGCAGTAGGTAGAGTCATCTGCGTTCGGCGTTCTGGGAAGTAGTCCCCTTCCGAGGTGATCAAAAAGCACAGTGCTACTTCATCTTTCTTTTCCTTTTATTAAACGTGCGACATTTAACGGTAGTGCGCGAAGGTGAGTATTACAAGCTTTTGCGCTGTAGTCGTTTTTTGTTGAAAGTTGCACACGTGGCTCCACTCTCGTGCGGCCGAGACGTGGACTCTCAGGGTATGGTCATTTATCGGACAATGCCAGGGCTACTACTTTTGTTTTCTCGCCAAAAAACCGTCCCACCCGCCTAGTCGGTCAACGAACAGTCACAACCTTACCACAAACAAGGCAAATTGACTTTGTGCTTGTGAAAGCGGATAGTGACCGTCTATCAACTCTTTGTCTTTGGATCTTAGCACTTGCTTTCTTTCAAGCCCATGCTGCCCTAGAAAAAAATCGGCAGAATTTGTTTTTCTGATTACAATAAGCATTCTCAATAGGAAGTTAACATTTTCGACAGTATTCGTTTTCTCCCGCAGTGCGACGTGTATGGCGGCGTTGTGTAGAGATTCGGGGAAAAAACGGTCAAATACGATATTCAGCAGCTGATTGATGCACTCTCGTTAAATGCTAAGCGCTTTTTGAGTGGCATGACACCATTTACACACCCTTACGTTGTCATTTTCTTGGCGCATGAAAAATTT
This sequence comes from Dermacentor silvarum, assembly GCF_013339745.2. Classification (NCBI taxonomy): domain Eukaryota; kingdom Metazoa; phylum Arthropoda; class Arachnida; order Ixodida; family Ixodidae; genus Dermacentor; species Dermacentor silvarum. The sequence goes on along the minus strand of NC_051163.1, from coordinate 60,638,344 downwards.
GTGCTCTTCAAATGAATGTTCAATGGTGTAAGTGCTGCATTGTTTTGCTTCTTTTATTTAATGTACTAAGCTTGAAAATGCCGCTAGTCAGACATAATAGAGCACAGAGAAAAGGCCCAACTGCACGCGGCATGGTCTTATCCTTACAATAAATTCGCTAACGAGACAGATCATGAATCCAACTACAAAATGATATCTCGCACCAAAGGAATGTGGGAAAAACCACTAGGACACACTAAGTTCGACAATCTTATTGTTAACAGGTGATTCAAGGGTGACGCAAGGCGACAACTGTTGCATATGACGGCGTGCATACGACTAGACCATCAATAGAATAACATGACTTTAGTGAACCAAGAACCAATATGCAGGCCATGCGGTAAAACTTTATTATAGGAACACATTTTCAGCATTGTTCGTACAACTCAACGCTTGAAGCCTGTGTATATTTGCGGCGGTACGTATATGTTTTATTGCAGCATGGCCCACTTTGGTTATTAGCCTGCGTAACACCGTGACTAAATTTCGCCTCATCGCACGCACATTTAAGCCTTCTTGAAAACAGAACCAGGACAATTCAGTCACTGGAACAGCCTTTCATTTATTTATCACACAGTCCCATATTCGCTCGAGGAGGATTATAGCGGGGAGGATGTATACACGCATTAAAACTTTTTTCAAGGTAACATTATAAGAAGTGATACCCAAACCAAACAAGATCTAAAACAGAGAAACAAAGCACCAGGGGCCGAATTCACAAAGCTTTTCGATCGTAAGTGCTGCACCACGATTGGCTGACACCTGCTTCTGCGAACAGTTTTAGCGTGAGAACGTTTTTGTGAATCCGGCCCCAGTATGTAGCATACAGTAGTTACAATGAGCCTAAAAGAAAAAGATATTGAAATTAAAGGCGTGTAAAATTGTTATACATTACCAGGAATTTGGGACATCGCCGAACAGCGCCTCTAGCGGCCGCCTCTGAAAACATACGCGTTTTCTATGGGAGAGCGTCGTTTTTTTCCAAATAACTAATCATAGAAGCCATCTTTTAAAATATTCCCGTGGAAATAGGCTCTAGGCGCTTAGCCCGAAATATCATGCAAGTGGTACCATTACTTACGGCAGAAAACTCGTTCCAAATTGCGGGCGAAGTTTCAATTATGGGAGTCTATTGAAAAGCCAAAATTTTGGAGGCTTTTTTGGCCAGTAAAAAGCAATTAGCGAAGAACCTATTGCATTGACTGATGTATTCCTGGGGATTTATCAACTTCAATGAATCAGCTTTCAGCTAGTTGCAGCAGCAGCTCTTGAAATTGCAAAGAAGTCGTTCCAAAATCGCAGTGTTCATAACAAGGTCGCGGAATTTATTGTGGTACATATATAAACCTAATTTTCGCCAACAGCAGCCCTTCGAAGCGGTAGCCGAGCGTGTTGAGCGACCACAGATCAAGATCACTGATAAGCACGATCGTGAGTTCGCAGGTTCGAAGCCAGCTGTGCCGCGCTTCTTCTTATCACTTTGTCGCTGCTTAGTTTGGCAGTTTTCCACCCGATGGCATATTCCGAAGTGCAGGACATTTGGTTACGGTTCTTGTTTGGTTTCTTTCTACTGTACCAACGTCTTCCTAAAAAATAGCTGGCTGGTTTCGAGAACATGCGAACGTGCTTCCAAACATCTTTTGCACTTTAGGTATATTGTATTTTGGAGAATAAACCCAGGTAACGTGTTTTGAAAGTACATTTCTTTCTTAAGGTGAATATTTATGAAGACATTACTAAGAAATATCTTGCCTTTTCAGCTACGTCTTGGGAAAGGCGTGTTTGTGCAACTCTTGTGCGGCTTGAAACGTACCACAAAAATAAATAGCGTCCAGTGTGTGCAATTAAAAGACACAGAAGTAGAAAAGTTGGCTGCAGCCCCAGAAGTAGTATTTTTACAAAGGAATACAGTTGAAGCAATTTGACTGAGTATATTTGCATTATTTCAAAGCAGAATTTTTGCGTATACCTGACCTTCAGTGCAAATGAAGGCTATCCGAATTAATGCACAAGCTTGTTTGCTTAGTACAAACCAGTACCTCGAAACATAAACATTCTACCCTCAATATGCAGCGCACGTGTCCTATCATTTGAACCATTCCCATATACCTTCACAAAATTCCAGAAATACTAAAGGTCTTCATATCCTTTTACCCTTTTACCACAACTTACGCAGAGGAGTATTGGAAATTATGCGAAAAGACACTGGGACGTGTTAATGTAGCCTGTCGTGTAAAAATAGAGAACGACTCCAATCACAGACCACACCCTTTTTGAATTATGCCCACAAAGTTGTGCAAGAAGACACTGTTTTCGGCTACAATTACCGAAGTTGCCATATAGCATTCTGCTGTTCTGTTCTTGACTAACTCTATTCCTGAATCAGGTCACAGCACCATGATATAATTACTGGTGCAATTCTTTAGTAATTCTGTGCGAATATTCTCCTACCCTAAATTTAACATGTTTGAATAATTGAAGAAACATGAGAAAGGACCGTGATGGTTTGCAGAAATGTTCCTTTATTAGAATCGTTTATGACCCATATCGGTACGGTCGTTTTGTCATGATCACGCCAGCGTGCACTGAGCATCATTTATCATTTTGTCTACTGCCTATAAATAAAATACAAAAGTGTCGTTCCTTGTGTGTGAGTAGCACAATGGCAGCTGAACCTTTCACATGGTCCTACTAAGCCAAACCTTGCCTTTTCTGCCATGGTGCCACAGGACATGTCAATTTCACACTTGATTTTCGCCCTTTCAGTTTCCTAGAAAGCATAGGGAGGTAAAAAAGACGAACAGGCGAAATTTTGAAGTAGTCCTGAGATTTGAGTAAAATTTCATAGGCAATGTTATTATCCTTTATTTGTTTACAAATTTATTACACCTCATTGGTGATAATAATGACGTACTACATAGTAGTTCAGTTCTTACACTTAATACATCATGTCTGAGATGGCTGTCCTGAAAATTAACCAGGTGTAAGCATTGCATGACGTTGGCTGGAAGGCCATTCATTAAAAATGTGTGCAGAATAAAGAAAATACAGGTGTTCAATGGCACAGTCACCTTCAAAAGTTTACGCGGCCGAGATTCTGCGAATAAGTTCATTTTCAACGCAGCTACGCCCACAGCCAGTAAAAGTATGCAAAACTTTTGTTTACTCTAGACCAGTATACGCTGTAAATCCGAATGCCACGATGCGTGCCTCAGGCGTAGAAATATAATATTTTTTCAGCTTGAGGCGTGCGAAAGCTTTGGACGCTGACTATACGTTCTGAAGGCCAGGCTGCTTCTTAGCTTATACGTGATGACAAGCGCCGAGCTCTTGATGATGGAATATTAGAGCGTAGAATTGTAGAACTTGTGCAAGGTCAGGTGACTTCACGACGCAAACCTAGCGATAGAAGCTCAGCATGCTTTTTGTTTATTAACACTGATGATAAGTGAATAGTCAGAGTAAATTAATGTTACTGCCCGTTTCTGGACAGACTCGAGTGTAATGCATACGCTCTATATCACTGAAGGTTCCATGCTAATTCCATACAGGGCATTCATATTCGAATTTTGGCCTGTCTTACGCCTACCGAATCTTTAGCAATGAGCAGAGGTAGGCAATTGCTTCTTTGGATGTAGCCGAGGCCATGGTAGATGTGATTAGTAATGCGGTATATGTGAGTAGGCTGACTGGGATTATTACATGAAGTACGCCAACGTACCTAGGTTAAGTCACGGTGGAAATTACAGAGCCCTTTATTGTATATATGTTGAAGTCATGTGAGAGTGTCTCTGCTAAAAAGTTATAAGTTTAATAATATCACGACTGAGTAGCCTTCTGTTAAGCTGTTGGTAAAAATACTGTGTACGAAGTTCTATTGTGGTTTAAACTGCAACGTTATCAGCGTTTCCAAAAGAAAGCGACTACAAGTCCATCTTTCTCGGGCGTTCATTTAACCTAGGTACCACTGCCTGACTCGTGACCTTTATATTTTTAAATCTGCCCCGATGACGTTAGTTACGTTGCGGAAAAAATAAATACCCTTTCTAAAGAATGAACCATCACAGCTTCCCGACAAAGCGCGGTACGTTGGCGCAAGTCGTCATGTGTGATCACGATAAGAACGACCACCCGTCGTTACAAATGACTTCTCACTCCCCGGTTTTTCTTTTTTTGTCAAGGACGCGACTAACCCGTAGAAGGGTAATGCCGACCTTTTCATGATGCTTGCGACTTTTTTGGTTCCGGACGAGCGCGTTCTTTGTGTTTAATTCAGGCGCCTGGCATCGAAAGGCTTAAGCCTTTAAACAGCGAAAGGCTTTCACAGTCACTTCGGTAGCTCCACGGAAGGCGCGGAAAATCAGTCCACTTTCAGCATAAGCGCTCTGACCCAAGACACATATTTGCGAGAAAGGAGCTCCTATATTACCCATAGCGAGAAATGTATCCACAAATTACACCTCATTATACCGATGTGTTTATGAGCCGTACTCTGGTGCCTGTATTGCGTATTATGACAAAAATATAGTTTGTGCAGTGTCAGTAGCCTAAACGTAAAACAGGAAATTGAAGTCATCACAAAGACTGTCATATATCATAAATTGCAAGAAAAAAAAACTAAAAATGTACTTCATTATACTCGCAATGCAAACGTTGATGCATGTGATTTATTTCAATTCCCTATCTGTTCCGACCCGCCGTGGTTTCTGAGTGGCTATGGTGTTGGGTTGCTGAGCACGAGGTAGCGGGATCGAATCCCGGCCACGGCGGCCGCATTTCGTTGGGGTCGAAATGTGAAAACACCCGTGTACTTAGATTTAGGTGCACGGTAAAGAACCCCAGGTGGTCCAAATTATTCCGGAGTCCCTAACTACGGCGTGCCTCATAATCAGATCGTGGTTTTGGCACGTAAAAACCGAAAATTTAATTAAATTTTAAAACCTAGATGTTGCTAATCGTAGTGTTTAAGGGGAAATAAACATGCACTCTTAGCGCGCGCAGAAACTACGCCGGTTTCTAGCAAGGGGAGCTTCGCGCCGTGACGCAGCAGACCCCTTCAAGCATTGACAGTGCAGGATGCTGCCGGCCGAAATATACGGGCGGTGGGGTGAAACTCGGATGCGGCAGGGGCTGCCGTTGCAACGCTACGATAATTGGATGTGACGGACGTTCGCGCCGAAGATTAAAAAGATTGTTGATATTAAAGCGACAGCTGTGCACTATGACGTAGCCAAACATGGCGGGTTTTATTGGTGGATCATGAACGCTATCACAGAGAAGGTTTACTGCAAAGCGTTATATGGCGGGCAGAGGCGCGGTGGGGTTTAAAGCGATAGCCCTGTGGCGGCCCATATGCGCAAAAAAATTGTACGTTAAGTATCCTTACGTGATTTGAATGCGAAAGCATTATGACTTCTCTTAGTCATTACCAATAAAGACTTCTTAAGTATTACAACCTGTTTGCGATCCTTCCTTCGCTTTCTTTTCTCTGCGTTCATTAGTCACCAGACCACAACCATTCAGAACTCATCGCCAAGTAGCTACGAGTTGATATGGTGATCCACTTTAATCCACCTAAACCAAATTTAATTCATTGTAATTTAGTTTACTTCACCTTAATTCACTTGACTTCACCTTAAGTCACCCTACTCTAACTTGTTGTAACTTTAATTCACTTCACTGTAATTCACCTTAATTCACAATAACTACCCATAATTACTACTAATTAACGTTGTCATACCATTTACTATCTTCTCTATTACTACTGATTTCATTCATGACGCTGATGAAGTCACATTGACTTTTCATACCACTCGTTGTGGATGACGCCGGCTTTTCTGCCTCATGGCTCATGTAATGCTTTCGCATTAATGACTACTGTAGACGACAACGGTCCGTCTGTACGGCGCAGAGTAAACAGCTTTCCCACTTTCATTGCGATTTGCGCAGACCCGGTGCGCAGCGTCCCGTCATGCTCAGAGTTGCTGCAGATAGTTCTTGCGCAGCGACGAGGGCGAGCGTGTATATTGCTCGAGTGCCCGCGATAGGAGTGAGACCGCTGCTCCGGCTTAAGCGGCCAGATGAGCTTCCTGACGCAGTGGTGGGAACGCGCCTTTGCCGATACGGATGACACAAGAGCTGAAGCGGCGTTGTTTCCGCCATGTTCTCTGCTCTGTGCCGAGTAGAACGACTTATATCACTTGTCACGGCGTGACGATGGTCGGCCAACGGCGGTGCTGGTGGCGCGAGGAAAAGAGAGGCCCTGCGTATACAGGGGCACCATCCCTCACCAGTACACGGGAGCCCAAGCCCAGTGTCCACTAAAGTGTGCTTAGGAGATTTATTAGTGAAGAAGTGGTTTATGGTAAATGAGAAAAAAAATAATCACGATAAGTAAGCCAGATAATGTTGATTCCACTGTCAATCTGCATCAAATCGGCAAATTTAACACATGAAAACTTTTCTATAATCGCAATGGAATATTCGCATCAATTATGCTAAAACACTGCGTTGGATCTCACGTAAAGCTTTCATTGTTGTTGTACTTCCTCTATAATAATTATTTAATAATAATGTATTTAATGTAATGTAATAGTAGTAGCAGTAGGGGTAGTAGTAGCAGTAGTAGACTGATGGGACTTCAGACCCCCCCCCCCCCCCGAAATTATTTCGTGCTGGCATGCACCACCGACCAAAACAACCACCGGCGCCGGGAATAATTCTGGATTTTGTCCACAATGTCTTTTTCACGCTCGAAAACACATTTCGGCACGCATATTGCGAACTCGGGCTGGATTTCGTCGCAGCGCCCTTGGCACCTGGACTCGCATAACGCAAGGAGCCCCATCCGAGCACAAACTTTCAAGGGTTTTTCGATAGCGAGCGGGCGCGTTGCGTCATCTCGCAGCGGCCACGGAATCTACGGAGTGCATGGAATTCAATTCCGAAACTTTATGGGTAAAAAGTTCTCATAAACTTATGACGCGAAAGGTGCACTGACCTTTCCAAAGGCGTGCTTTAGATTTTCAATTCTGGAACTTTATGGGTTTAATGTTCTTATAAACTTGAGCTAACATGCGCGCACTGGAGCCCTCGTGTCCAAGCCGTTTCAGAAATGGAAGGCCGCGCTCGCAATCTTCCACACACACGAAAATACTATATATGACCGTGACTGCCAGCTGGCAGCTGATAATTTTCTCCAAACATTTTCAGGAAGGGCGCCCGATGTGATCAATCAGCTGGACCAGGGCAGGCAAAGTAAAATAAGAGAAAACAGAAGAAAGTTAACAGCCTGTTTTTGAGGCGGTTCTTTTTCGCGGACAAGGTCTGGTTCTCCGTGGCCATAGGGACAGTGGTCCTATGGATTTAAGCAAATCCCCTCTGAAAATATTGGTATTTTCAGAGCGCTTCTTCATTTGCGAGCTGATTGTGGAGATACATATCTGAAGAACCATTTGGATGTTGCCCCAGTGATACCTCGCATTTGAGCCCAGATGTACAAAACCAAATTATAGAAATTTGTGGTGAAATTATCAAAGAAAGCCTAGATGCAAAAGTAAATGGTGCAGGCCGCTTCTCCATATTTGCTGACGAAACGACGGATATTTCCGGTATCCAACAGTTTACTGTTTGTGCAAGGTACCTAAACAAGGATGCCAACGACATCGAAGGAGTACTTTTAGGTTTTAGCACCGGAATAGATGCCCTCTCTCATTGCGACTGCAGGTTCTATGTATATGTGCAGAAACGGCTTCAGATTCTAGCCACCGTTCCAGTGACCACTTCAAGCGCAGATAGTATATTTTTAACATGAAATTAGAAAACTACTTGCGCTCTACAATGTCTGAGGAACACATGGTTAGGCAGGCAAAGTAAAATAAGAGAAAACAGAAGAAAGTTAACGGCCTATTTTTGAGGCGGTTCTTTTTTGCGGACAACAAGGTCTGTCTCGACAACGATGTCGACGTCCACAGAGACGTCGGCATCAACGTGTCCGAAGTCATTGACCGCTTCACTAAACTTCCCCGCCGAGTGAAATTTGTCCTTTAGATAGGGAAGCGGCAAGAATCAATGCAAGTAAAAGTTCTGTTCCTTCAGGTCCATAAACGCGTAATTATGAAAACGTATGACTGTTAATTAGTTTCTAAACCCGCAGAAATTATCGCCGTTTATTCAAACAGGTAGCATCATGATCAAAGCTATCGTGTGAAAACCAAAATTACGAGGACATCAATTATCAATTTTTACCGACCTTGTTTATTGAAAGCCCGGCCCTCGCGGCGTTTCCCAATAAACACACTCGAATATTGGGTAGTTTAACTTGCCGCATCATCTGTGGCTTTCGTTTGGTCTTTTCTTTCCTTTTTAGCTACCCGCTTTTACTTATTTTTTGAACCGAAGCAACGCCCTTCCTTAATTTTGGGTGCAGAAAATTTGTCGCCGCTCAGCAGGCAGTTAAATTACACATTTTCGTACTGATTTCTGCGTTATTCCTCTATTATCTACCCATATGGTGCTGTCGCGACTGCCGCATGGCCCAAGTACATATCACGAGTTACTTTCAGACATATCGCAAAAAAGTACGCACAACACACACGAAGACACGACAGACGCGGACGAGCGCTACTACCAACCGTTTACTTCAGTCAACAAACCCTCCGATTTATAAGGTGAACCACGTACACCAGTGTCACGCCCCTTTCCCATGCGAGGTGATAAAAAGAAATCTAAAAAAGTTAACAGTACTATGTCCCTCAGGCAATACAGTTCAAATAGTTCAGTTCGGCGCTGTGCAAAAGAATTGACGCTTCGCTTATACAAATACCTGAGTTCTTGTGGATGTAGAATGCTTCTAGAGCCACTCTAGCCGTGTAGTTTGTTGATTTGCCTAAGATAGTGGTCTCATAAAATCGCGCCTCGCAACCACACGTAATGATGTGGGCAACCAAATGTGCATACTTGTCCTTTTTTTCTTAACTTTTAGCGCATGCTCCCTGAGCCGGTCGTTTATGCACCGTTCGGTTTGGCCGATGTACACCTTCCCGCACAACAAGGGGACGGAGTATACCACTCCTGTCGCACACCCCACGAAGCGGCTATCTTGGCTTGTTTGACAACCTTCTTTCCTGTCACCGCAAATTCGAGGGCAGAGCCTGGATAGCTTATTAGGAGCCGTGAAGACCACAGGAATACGATGCCTGTTCGCGACCTTCTTCAGGTTGTGCGAGACCTGATGCATATAAGGCATGGCTACGGGTCTCACCATCCATCGCTGGGTCGCAGCCCTTTCCGCTTCAGCTCTCTTCTTTATACCCTCTGCAGGATAGACTCGGCCGCCGCAACAACAAGCAATTCAGGGAATCCCGCTGCTAAAAGGCGACCAATCTGACTTTGACAGCTATGCTGCATTGAATGCGGGTATGACTTACGGAGCGCAGCATTCAGACATTGTAATGCGATGCCCCTTTTTACTATTTTAGAGTGGGCAGAGTCAAAAGGCAGGGGATACTTCTTAACCCGTGGGAGGTACTCTCAGCAAACGTGGCCTATAATAAATTTTAGCCTGAGATCCAGGAATTGTAACCCCTCAGTTCCAAGCAATTCATGAGTGAATTCATGAGTGAACTCAAACGCTACCCAGCTTGAATAAAAACATCTAAAACACTCCCAAGGGCAGTGAAACCGTCCTCTTTCTTTAAAAGAATTGAAAAGTCATCGACGTACCGAAGCACTTTGAATACGTTCCCCCCATTAAAAGCCAAATCAAGCGCACTGCCAATATGAGCTAAAAATATGTCGCATAGAATCGGAGCCACGCAAGACCTAATACACATTCCTCTACGTTGCAGAAAAGGCTGCTCGTTAAAAACAATAAATGTTACACTAAGATAACATTCTAAAAGCGTTAAATTATGAACCGACAAGCAAGCGGAGTTTTGGAAATCGCTTTCGCCACTCTGTTCAATGCACTTCCCAAATGCAACTAAAAGCTTATCTTGAGGTACTGAATAAAACAAGTCCTCAACGTCGACAGACAAGCCATAATCTATACTCTCGTTGTGTTTCACATATTCAGTGACTTCTTCAGATTTCCTCACGCGGAAAGGATCAACAACCGTGAGTCACTTAAGGCTCTTCAGTAAAAACTGACTAACATTCTTTTGCCAAGCCCCCCCCCCCCCCCTTCGCTCACAATGGTTCTGAAAGGGACATCTACCTTATGTGTTTTTGCAGAAAAGAAAACCTTCAGACTGTTCCCCTTACTATTTCTAATAGCACTAGCAAGATCATTCAATTCCAAGTCCTTAAAAATTTGATGAACTTAGTCTTAACCCTCACTGCACTTTTCTAAACAGCCACAAAGTTCTTGTGCCCTGCCGCTTGGGATTTTTCATTGAACATGCCTTTCGGCATCACAACAAATCCACCTTCCTTGTCAGCTTCTAGGAGAACCAAACTGTTCTGCCAAACTGAAAGTAACTATGTTAGACCAACTAGCCCAACAGGCGGTCCTTCTGGAACATATCACGATTTCTGCGATCATAGTTTTGTTCTTGCCTGGAGTTGTCTGTCTTTCTATGCGTAAAGCTACTACTATGTGTGACTGCGCAACATGTCTATTTGTCTTGTTCGACGCATTACATACAGTGACGTTTGCTTAAATACGTGGATTTATTGGATACATATGCATATATTTAAACATCTTGTAGCGAGGCTTTGTGTATACAAACAGTGCATTTTGCTACCAGTGACACTTTTGTGCCCTTTATCAACTTGTATCTTCGCACTTGTATATTCATTCTATTTTCGCATTTCTAATCTACATCTTGCAGAACTCCTGCTTCTTATATGTACTCACTGCTGAGACTATATTATCGGTGTAATTACAATACACGACCGGTAACAACTTTTCATGCGCAATCTATTGCAACGAAGGACAGCGCCATTGAGGTTTTTCTCTGGCCGTTGCATATGTACAGTCACGAGCAAAAGTTTGTTGACCAAAGGTAGGGTATGATGGTATGATAAAGTTTTATTACGGTCCCTCGGAACGCGCGTCAGCACGTAGCGGGCCGCTCCCACGTCGGTACAGAAAGGCCGAGCCTCTCTGCTGCCAATATTTTATTTTTTTCCTTCGCAGCCTGGGCATTCCGGCTGAAATCAAGAGCGCAAGCCTACGTGCGCGTGATGGACCAATACAACGTATTAAGCCAATTCGGGGCCGTGCAGCTGCGCTTGAATATATTTAAATTTTTTGCTGATGCCATGGTCTCCAAACTTCTGCTCGCGACTGTACAAAAAAGTAAACAAGGTTCTTTAATGACAAAGATTTATCAAAATATTTGTGTTCAACTTGTTCTTTTCATGGCCTTTACGTTTTTCGCACCAGCTGTATGCACTGCTTTGCTGGTTTGGAACTGATATTCTATGATATTCTGATGTTCTAAAGTTCGTGTGATATTTTCTTTACTAATTAAATAGACAAAAAAACGCGGAAGCATTGATATCAGTTATTTCTGCCACAATTTTTGGGACATAGGAATATATTCTTTCATGAAAAAATACATATTTTAGTTGATAGTGGGTAGCACTCGGTAGTTTATTTGCAGCCTCTAATATACAATGACATTGGCAATGGAAATGCAGTTATTATTGATGTATTTGATCCCTCGACCAATTCTATAAGGAGGAGGCCGCGCTGCAACGTGAGCCCCCCCCTCCCCGAACAAAATTTCTGGCTATGCCACTGTGCAGTGAAGCAGGTCTTCGAACACTGACCAGTTACAGATGATTTTCTGCATTTACACCCGTCGCTTACCAAGAGCTTAGAAAAGGTGTTCGGCTGAAATGTAGCAAATTTTCTTTACAAAGCTACTAATTTACTTTGTTCACAGGAACCTCCCTGAGAAAACTGACGTCAATCTGAGCTTTTCTTGACGTGATTTTACTCTTTGCGATGTCGGCCATTTTCGTTATGGCGCGGTTTCGCCAAGGTCACTGCCAATGGCACCGAATATATAGCCATGCACCTAAGGCTTTCGCCTTCGAAAAACAGAAATTCCGTGGCAGTGAACATAACTCGATCAGGCACCTGCACGCAAATGCGCAAATGGACTCGTAAACTGAGGCCAACCGAGATTAAGGGTGTCAATCATGCGACTGCATATCCTGAAACATGCGCCCATCGCGACCATTTAGCAAGCTTACATTATTATTTTAGAATCAGCTTTCGAAAAATGAAGCGACAAAAGGGCATTTTTGCTTTTTTGATTCGATCGGACAAAAAGTTAGACGAGGAAAAGATGGACGGAAGGGAGGGGGGGGGGGCGGAGGCCGCTCTTTCAAGGTTCTGCACCCGCTTTCTCGAAGCGGGGCTGAGCCTCTAAACGACTATCAATAGCAGCAAAACTGCTGATTCACAGTAGACTAGCTGACCGCTCGTCTTATACGCGCGGCGGTTATCAGATCATTTATTCCCGATTCGCGCTCGTCCATGCTCGACGGTGAAAGCTGTTGGCGTGGTCCTTTTTTTTCTTTTATTGTTAAAACGTGTATTCTGTTATCGTCCAGTACACTTCGTGCGTCATCGCGCGAATTTCGAACCTTAAAGGTCCGTACGCCACGTGGTGTAAAAGCTGTGAACTAAAGGTGATGTCCGGAATTGCTGGGGTTGTGTACAGCGGATGTTACGCTACTTCGCAATGTAACTATGCGAACACTTTTTTTGCGCTCAGGAAGAAAATGTGATTGGTCTTCACAGCTGAAAGAGCCCTTATTGAACTTATGGAAGCTTTTGCAGATAACGCGTGCGGTTGAAACTTGAGGCGCAAGCGTTGTAACATTTGCTGTTTCCAATCAACTTTTCTGTGAAACATTCTTGTCGCATGTGTTGCCACAATTTGTCTGATATCTTCAAGGTGCCCATAATGGGTCCCGCTTGTTATAGTAATCAGAAAAAGCAACGTGACCCTCTACATTGCATATGATGCATGAGGTCTCTGCTCAAGTCGGTTTCTTCTGTACTTATTGAACTCAATAAAGTGCAAAAAAACATGGACAACACAGACGAAGGCACTTGCACTCAGGTCACAGCAATGTCGCTGTACTACTTCAACAACTCTCGTGTGTCCTCTGCAATCTCTAAATTTTGTAATTATAACATACTAGCTCGCCCAACTAGAATTATTCCTAAGTTGTGCTTCTAAAAACTTGTATATTAATGCCTATATTCACAGAATATTAGTGATATAGCAACTCAGGCGTGACGTTACATCATTACATTTCGCGGCTTCGATGATGTAAGCACATCATAAGAACACAGACTACTTTTTGCTGAACTAAGGCTTAACTCAATTCCAGCGCCACAAGGAAGCAAGTTCAGTGGCATGGCCCAACATACCTCACTGTGACGGAAACCGATGAGGCTGGCGATGTAGACAGCAAGACCAGTGATGGCCATCCACATGATGAAGAGTTGCCACGCTTGGAAAGGGCCCACTTGTACCTCAAAGAATCTTCCAATAGAAGCAGAAGACGTAGAACAAGCAGCACTCAGAACTTCTGTCTAAACTACTCAGCACGCAGCTATTATCAGAAAAGAACATTGCCAACATAAACATGCCGTCTCCCAAGTATATGTGAGGAATATATGGCGGGAATGAATCATAGTGCGCACAGTTTGACCACAGATCCAGGTGGGAAATATGGAGCATGCAAAAGAGGGTCACATTATTCTATTGTTATGCAAAAGAGGGTCACATTATTCTATTGTTATTTAACCGCAGAGTCTCACACTCCAAAAATGGGTCAGAAACAAAACATGCGTACAAACAGTCAGAGATGACTGTTCTTGCTGTGCATAGCATTGCTTGCGCTGAGTCCGTACAGATATAGCTGCATCCAAAAGCTAGAAACTCGCAGATTTCGCCGAATAAGATAATAATAAGAACCCCACCGAAAACAAAATTATTGCGTAGAAATAATTCAGAAGTGCATCAATTTAATCTTGTTGCAATCTACTATGCCACTGAGATGTATTGTGCAAGTAATTTTGTACTGAAGTAATTAGGCTGTATAAGATTTCGCTCTATGGTACACCTAAATCTTCTATTACTCTAAAGAAGAGAAACGCTCGCATCTTTTTTTGTATTTACGTGCCGAAGTTATTGCCCAATGGTTGTGCATTCATCAGTTTGTCGTGTTTGTTTACCATCAGCAGCTTGCCTTTAGTTAAGCACCAGTATGCCACTTGGTCAATTATCGAAACGCTTGGTAAAAGCTATGCGAATTAGAAACATTAGGGCTAGGCGAGAAGCATATTTCCAGGCCAAAACGAATTACTCAGTGAACTCGATAAACGAGAACTCGATCACCATGATGACTAAACAAAGAAGTAAATCTTGCGGAATTTATCAAATCAAAAGACAATTCACGAAAAGCGTAAAATTGTAATAATGATGACAAATATATTTAAAATATTTGTTATTGACATTCCTTGTACAGCCGCTGGAGATGCACGTGGAGGTACGTGAGTGTCCGAGGACACTCACGTACCGCGGCTTGTATTCTCCCTCGGTGGACTCGAAGTCTTCCGGTGCTGCTCCTCTAGGGTCCCCGTAGCCACCTGCTACAAGTGCCTCTTCACTGCCTATCGTGGCCGCAGTGCTTCCAGGTTGAGGTGCGGCATCACGAGAAAAGCGTGGGTCGGTGCTCTGGCGGTAGATACCAGCTGGTTGTGACGCCTGGCGGACCCCTGCAACTGTCGGTCCTCCTGATGCTGTGGGAAGTCCATATCGCCTGGGCTGCGGAGTAGGCGCGGGGTTTGCGGTCACAGCCCACGGCGGTCCCAACGCACGGTTGGGCGACCCCTGGAAACGCGACCGCGCTGATGATGATGATGATGATGATGATGATGATGATGCACCTGGCGGATTCGGGTTTCGCATTTTCCAACTCTTCTTCTTCGTCCCAGGTGGCACGCTTGTTAATCAACTACGGTTGGTGTTGTTGTCGTGAGTGCGTTTGGCGAACACCCGCATTGACAAGAAATATGGTTGTTAACACAAACATTCAGAAGAATAAAATCGGCATTCTGGAAATTTTCAGTTTCTCATGAATAGTGTAGTGTGCAGAAATATGTAGAATTAAAAAAAATGACATGAACGCTAAATGCTGATGTAAAGAAGAAAATTAAGGGTAACTTCACACTAAGTGGTACGGAGACTGGGCAAACGGCGAAGTTGGTGCACCTTTCCTAGCTTCAACCTTGCTTTCCTTTGTTTACATTGGTTTGGCTTAGATGGTTCTTAGCCAAACTTAGCCGGGGTCGGCGCTCAGTCTTCTAAAGGCCGCGCGTCGAAGCTAAGTCCGACGTAGCTTTGACGCGTGAGCGCGCTCGGGACGTAGACGCCATGCCAGCGAAAGCGGGCACTTTATAGTCCGGCGCGGAGCGTGGCCGACGTCTCCGGCGTTCGTCGGCTGCAGCCGGCGTCGAGAAGCGACATGCTGCATTTAGCGCCGGTCTCGTTACCCAGAATGGACCGTATCCTCGTCTTGTCAAGCAAGATGGGCTGATGGAGGGCTATTTAGCAGCTAAAAGCGATTAAGAGTGGCAAAGACTCCCGTTATTCAGTCTTTCCATGCCCACATCCTTCTCTAAATGGGCAAAACATGGTAAATCAACAACTATTGCGCTTCCAGGCGTTCTGCCTTATCCCATCACTGGGGACATTTTCTTTCCTTGATGAAGCTCCAAATTCTGCGAATTGCCACAACGTCTCGCGTAAGAGGCAAATAAAGCTTCGCATTGAAGTACTAACAAACTTCGACATTTTCATTTTGTATCGTGCTCAAAATGTGGGAATATGTACGTCGTTTATGGTCTTTCTTCCTTCACAGGCAAGCTACGACCAGCGTCTAAGGTCGCTTGACACTTTTTCCGCAAGCTTGGACGCACCGAGCACTTGATTGTTTACAACGGTGAGAAATGCACACGCCAAAAAGTTTACGATGTTTGACTTCCAGGACATGGTATCAAACCCAGTGATGAACCGCTCAACTAGGTCCCGTGCCAGCTACACTCAGAGTTACTTGGCGCCCCTCACCGGGCCGGGATGCTCGGTAAATTTGAAGCCGTAACGTCTGCGCTATCACCACGTATGACTACATTCAGCGCCGCCTGTAGAAATTTAAAGGAAAGAAGAGTCCTTATTATGAGTTTCACGTGTATTTGGTGCGGTGAACAACGGGTTAAACGATGTCGATGAAGATATTAATGAAATCGGTGATGACACGTCGACAGCGTGACGACTGACCATGGAATCATCGACAGCATTTGAGTTGGATAACATGTGATTGTATTTTATGCGGATATTTGCCACGGCGGCATGATCACCATGTCACGCACCCAACAATGCGAAACAGCAGCTATGGACTTGGTTTAGGAATATTAGTACTGCGTTGCATCACCTTTGCCGGCAGAACGTGTTTCAAAGGGAGCGCGTCTGCTATCCTCTACGCAGATGCAGGATGTTCTCGTAGTTCTAAACGTAATAGTGTTGATAATGTCCACTGCAGAATGAGAAATAGCAGAAGGACAAGGGAATCGATTGGGAGAAACGCGAAGCGTACATGAGTGCTGCTCCAGTTTTCTGCGTTGGAAATGACATTACGCACTAGCAACTGAGGAAACAAAACCTTTCATGGAACCGCTCCAATTTTTTTTGACAACCTGACGTCCTTTGACCCACTGTAGGCTCTCCAACGCATTGCGCGCTGGTATTCTGTTTTGAGTATACATCAACAGCGAAGCTGCTTAAGCTCGAGGCAGTCCGGTGGTTAGAGATGGGACGCTCAGGAGCGAGCCGGATCTTGTGAGCGGCTCTTTTTAAAGAGCGAGTGAGCGGTCGTTCAGTAAAAATGAGTGACGGTTCTTTTGCAGAAAGGGAGCCAGCGGGTTCTGTCGCGTTCAGAGAGCCGTACCGATGCGTTCCGTCAGAGCCGGGTCTTCTGCTGGGTGCGACTTCCGCGCCATCTATTAGCGGTACGGCAAATCAACTGCCCTCCCGCCCTTCCTCGCAAGAGTCGCCTTCACCCCCTCGCCTTCGACTGAAGAACGAAAGAACCGCCGCTCACTCACTGAACCACCGCTCCCTCGCTCTTCAAAAGAGCGGCTCAAAAGATCCGGCTCGCTCCTGAGCGCTCAGGAGCGACCCGCTCTTTTCGCAACGGCTCCCTCGCTCTTCAAAAGATCCGGCTCGCTCCTGAGCGCTCAGGAGCCAGCCGCTCTTTTCGCCACGGCTCCCTCGCTCTTCAAAAGATCCGGCTCGCTTCTGAGCGCTCAGGAGCGAGCCGCTCTTTTTGCCTCGGCTCCCTCGCTCTTCAAAAGACCCGGCTCGCTCCTGAGCGCTCAGGAGCGGGCCGCTCTTTTGAAGACCGAGGGAGCCGTGGTTCAGTAAGTGAGCGGCGGTTCTTTCGAAGTGAGGAAGCCGGTTCTCTCTCCTTGAATGAGCCGTGCCGAACCGTTCCGTCAGACCTGGGTCTTCTGCTGGGTTTCGATGTTTTGTGGCGTTAGCTACACTGGCCTAGCCGAGCCCGTTTCGCGCGGAACATCAAGAGCCGTGCTGCGCATGCACAAGGATCAGTGATGTCACACGGCTTGCGCACCGGAGCCGGCACCTCTCGCGCACTCCGCCGCCGCCGCACGCGACTCACCGCCGCCGGTCTGCGCATTCCAGAGGAGTGACGTCGTAGCCGTGGTAGACGCACTGGCGCCGGCGCGCGCTCGCTGTGCAGTCGCCGTCTGACACTGCGCTGGAGCCGCGGCGCTTGACTGGCGTTTGCCAGTGTGGTATTGACCCTTTTCGCGGTGATCCCGTGGGTGCTGCCATGTTTGATCACGTGGTGACGCGTCCATTGCCGTCCATTGCTTGCCTCAGCCGCCTCCGTTGCCTCCTTGTTTACAATGGAAGTGTATGACGCTGGCGCGGCTTAGAAAACCTCCGTTTTCTGATATATCATAGACGGTGACTAGGTGGACGACACGAAGCTTTGATCACAGCTTCAGAGAACATGCAAAAGCGCTTTCGGAGCTGATTAAGCTATGTCCAAACGGCGCAAACAGCGTATATAGGGCTTGTTCTAAAAGCGGGGCTAAATATGTATTCCAAACTATTCAAACATTCCGCTCATGAATTCAGTCAGGATTAGTGTGTTTTGCTCTTTGTTCTTTATTCGGCAAATATTTTGAAGCAGTGGCTTGTAAGTTTGACTCAGTGAAGTTCCTCGGTGCGGCCACTATCTGATTATTTTCTGCCTAATCGCTCGCGGGTGTGCTCAGTTTCGATAGATTTGTTCTTGCTGCGCACAAGGCTTGAAGCGTAGCTGTTTTGTAAATTGCAATACCTTGTAGCAAATATATATTACAGCTAGTAACTCGCTTACTCTTGTGGACCATCACGAAACATTCAGCTTCGGCCATTCGTGCGCCATCGCTGTATAGACCGTCATTTGTTCTGCGTATACAGTGCGCATATTTTCAAGTGTGCGCTGATTTACTTATTATTGATACGTCGGCGATAGAGTGGGCGTAAGTTTCCCTGCCATTTGGGACAGATGTGTATAGATAACGTGCGCGAAGCTTACTATGACAGGAGGCAGCGCTACTCCATTTGTCATTCTTTAACGAGTGGAACTCACTCTTGCCGATGTTCTGGGGATGAAGCCCTTTCTTTGAAGGCTAGCGATACAAGGCTGGCGGATGAGCAAATTTCTGTATCCTCGAGGAAAGCCGTACATCACGAAGTGCCGGTAACATGTTCGGACAGTGGCAGCAGCGATCCGCGAACTTGGCCACACAGATTCATTCTGTTGCCTAACATGCCAGTCACTATTTTTGCAGCCAACTACTGCACACGTATTCAATCCACATGATTCAATCTAGCATGATTGGAGCACAGTGTGTTAGCGAAAACTCATGGCGAATTCCATTGGGAGAAGAGGAGCAGGGCGCCGCGCAGTGCGGAGTCGGGTGACAGCGCAGTGAGAGCAGGCACACTCGACCCGCCACTGGAATACGGCGTGCATTCGGAGAGCAGTTGGGAGGGGGACTTGTGAGGAGAAATGTGCCATGTGACTAAAGCAATCGACGTCCCACCATTCTCTGCAGGAGAGCGGCAGAACACGCCTGATCGTCTTGTAATCTGTCGGGCTTAACGCTGTCACCGTTTGCGGCCACGTACTACATACTTTTGTGCAGCGCCGACGCATCCCACAACGTTTCCGCCTGCGAAGATCATCTCAAGTTGAGCTCTAGCAGCTTTCGCTGCTGTCACCGTCGAGCGTCTCAAGCACTTCAGCAAGGCGAAGACGCTTTGCTGCCGCTGTCCCCCGCGCATCCGACGAGAAGCAAGGCGGACTAGAAATGCCAGGATCTGTCGCTAAATCGCTGCGAATCTCGCTCGTATCACCGACGTCAAAATCAGCGGTGTCAAAACACAAACCACGCTAGGCTGCCGCCATTGCAGCCGCGCGCGCTGGCTGAAGCAAAATAAAAAGAAATGAGGAGGATATGACGGTTTAAGCCACGTGACTTCCTCCGTACTCCGCTTTTCAAGCGAGAGCAGTCCGGACTGCTCCTAGCTGCTCTCGGCGCAGCGAAACTGCTCTTGTTCTACCACTGGATGACGGCGCTCCCACTCCTGTTCGACCACTGAAACACGTCGCCTGTGGAACTAGTTGCATTTCCGACAGCTGATCGCACAGAAGCAAGGTAGAAGCGGTAATGGTTTCGTATTCGTGCGCGGTTGCTGAGGAGAGGTATGGCGCGCCGCCGTGAGCGCCATCTCGTTTCTCTAAAACAAACTGCTCCGCGAAAAGGGTCAATAGCCGTGGAGAAGGAGAGCGCAAATGCTGCTCAACAGCGCAGAAGAACGGAGAAGCTTGACTCATCGGATTCCGAAGTAGTTTCCTGGCAATTAGCGGTTGAGCGTAGGAGACAACCAGGAAAGCTAAGAATAATCAGCTGAACCTTTGCTAACGCTACGTATATCCTGGCATAGCCGAGCTAAGCCACTGCAACTTTTTTTTTCGATTTCTGACCGACGAATGGTGGCCGGTGTGGGCCGACTCGCGCTACTGGTACTCGCTCGCAGTGTATGGTGTGCGCAGCAGTCCCCTTGGTTTTTTGTGCGTCTTATGGTGTGGCACCCGATGCCACCGAGGGGAGAAGTAAAGAAGTCTTAATTAGCATAGGATGGTACCGTTCGTTGCCTGCTGCTGTTCGAACAATGTCGCGCGACTCTCACCGATCGCACATCGTGCACTGGTCCAATAGCACTTCGAAGATGGTCTTCCGTGTCTTTAAAGGGCCCCTAAACCATCTCAGATATCTTTTTAACATTTCAAGTAAACGCTCTCGAGTTCAGAATGCCGTCATGATCAACGATGACAAACGCTGCAGCGCTACGCGCTGCGGGAGTGCCACAAAAAAAAAAAAACAAAAAAAAAAACAATGCCGTTCTCCTCCCGTCACCTTTCCGGTATCCCCAGCGGTCGTCACGATGTCAGCAGGGGGAATCGGGTGATGTCAACTGCGGAAACGATGTCCGTTGATTGAACAAGAACCTACGACTTCCGGTTAGTCTGCTAGCAGGTACGCGCGCTTTCTGCTCTTCCTCGTCGTGTTGCTCGTTTGTGCGCCCTTGCGAATCGGTAATTACACCCCGCAACGCAAGTGCCAAATCGCTCGCGTTCCAACACAGTCATGCTTAGCGGTCTGATTAGCTGCGCGAACAGAGTGCGACAGTGTTTGCCTTTCCAGACGTGCTCGCAACACAGGGTGTATAGCGGTACGCTTCGCATAACACGGGCCGGCACCGCAGCAACAGCGGGTAGCCGAGAAGCGCTGAGTCCACGTTACCGGCACGGTAACTCATCGCATGCCGCTTGCCATTCGCGGGCCGCCATTCGACAGCTGTTCTTGCTCGCAAACGGCGAGATTTCTTTGCCGTACGTAGAGAGGATGAGACCGGGACTCATTTGTGCGGCAGATTCACCGCCGCTAATCGCTCGACGGCGCCGATATCGTCGCTAGGCCTTTTCTGGTTCCCTTCAAAGCTAAAACGGACGGCGCTTTGAAATGAAATACGCTGATGTTAGCGGCGCCATCGGCGACGATGCGAGCTCAGCCGAGCCCGTCGTCTCCCGGCTGCTGCTGATGTTTTCATTGCCGGTAGCGGCGGCGCGCAGGTTCGCGGTCGTCGATTGGGCCATTGATGGTGCAGCGGGTGGGGCGCCGGCCGAAATGCCGTCTACTTTGGACACCTCTCACGCGGCAGACGTTCTACGGCACTGGCGGACGGCTCCCCGTCGGTATATGTGTCGCTAGCGTGGACGTGACCGGAAGTATGCAGTGTTTTGAGAAGCGCGTTGGCGATGACGTATGTCACGTGACCTTTCGAGAAGCACTCGGCGAGGAGGGGAGACCAGCGGATGAGGAGAGTAGCGAAGGAAAGAGCAAAACGAGCGAGGGCTGTTTTTCGGTCATCAAACGCGTGTAACTCCGCTATTACGGCACCATTTCGAAAAATTCCCGTGGCTACGTGTTCGTTGTACACTCGTGCACAACTGCAACACCAGAACTAAATTTCGACCTCTGGGTGGTTTAGGGGTCCTTTAACGACAAGAGGTGAACGTACAGTTTACGTCCTGGTCTTCATTTGTGCTAATTCGTGTAGTCGTGAAAATGTCGCCCATGACATCCACTTCAGTGCATTTTCTGAGCGTGTATCATTAGCACGTCAATAAAACGAGGCCAATGATCTGTTGTGTTGTAGTAGAACTTCATTTCTTTTTCTTTTCTTTTTTTTTTTTGTCCTGGTGTATGATGGCATGATCGCCAGTATCGCGCGTGCACTCAAGAGAAAGAAAAAAAAACGAAATGTACGTGCGGCAGTTTTGTGGATCTTTCGTATGATTTTTGTATTGTGCTTCAAGAAATGATTTCTACATTCATTTTGCGTGGCGTTACAGCTTACTCATATTATAGTGAACGTACGTATGTGAATAAATGAATAAAGTTGAAACATAATGTACAATCATTTTGTGTTCTTAGTTTGACAAAAGTTGATTCTAAAGTAACCTCAAAAACGGACAAGCTTCTGCAATGACGATAAAGTTACATTTTTTTCTGAAAAAGTACGTCGCATTCTGCCTGTCACAGTATCATAAGCATTTTATCCCCAATATCAGAAAAGAAAGCTTCATTACAACGAAAAATTCACGCTTTTAATATATGTAAAAATATTCTCTAAACATAGCTAAAAATACCAATAACACGGTTATTAAATTATGCATATATCGTTTTTTTTTCAAAGCCACATAACTATATAATATGCATAACACAGGTTACACGTTTAAGTGAACCGGTTAGCCGTTCAAATGAGCCGGTTCATTTCAGTGAGCTGAGCCGTTCCGAGCCGCTCACTGAAGTGAGCCGTTTTGCTCATCTCTACTATTGTGATATAGTGGCAAAACTCGGAAGCTAACCAGAACAATCATGGAGGCTTTATAAACGCGCCTTAATGCACTCTTGTGGTTTGACCTCTAGTTCTCAAGGTGAAAAATGTTGAGTCGCCGACGGCTGCCTGAGGTAGCGTAACGAAACTTTCGCTTCAAAGCTCTTTCGTGTTGGCGGCATTGGTGCCGTACTGCAGTCGCGCGGCGTCGACGAGCACTGTCGTGTCCACATGTGCTCCGGTAATTTTCCAGCTTTTTGGTGGAAAATTGTGTGTGCGACTGGTTTCCACGATCATCACGGATGTGTGAACTGGCGCCACATCGACTGAAACTACCCACAGCCGTTAGTGACCGGAACTTGTTTTACTAGCTCAAACGTGCCTTCGTTTCGTCCGAGCTCGCTAAGACCAAAGCCACCACGTAGGCGGCCGCAGGAACGCCAGAGCGCGCTCGATGGCTCTTGCAAATCAAGCCCCCGACATAACCGCGCGTCCCGGACCCTCATGGTTGACGGACACGCGACGCCAAGACTTTGATAACATAGATTTTCAAGACTGCGCTGCTCACAATCTCCCAGCACCAAGAGGACCCAGCGATTAGAACACCGGTACAGGGAGCAAAAGTCAAACGGATGGGGGCTGGCAGACGGTCCTCACGCTTTGGCAGAAAAAAGCCATTGCGAAAGAGAAGACCAAACCACCGGAATATTCGAGGACCTTGAAGCACCAAGAAGCTTCCGCTGGTCAAGCAACCGGAAAATCTAAACGCAAACCAGCCTCGAGGCGGTTTCCCCCCCTCCCGAAAGACGACTTCAAGATAGTGGTTCGACCGCATCAGGGGCTACCGGTCAAGAACCTGACTAGTCCACTACTGGCGGACGCCGTGATTGCTGCATGCGGCCGGCAAATATCAGGTGAGCAATTTTTGCTCAGAATCCAGCCAGGCTCCAACATCTTTATCGTGTCCACGCCGCACCAGACAGTGGCGGACTACGTTAGACGCATTCAAACGCTAAGCATCAACGGCCGGCCTCACTCGGTCAACGCCTATGTAGCGACAAGTCACGGGACTGTGACCAGTGGCAACGTCATCAGGAATATTGTTGATACGCATGCGCAAGCCTGGTCTGCCTGTGTAGAAATACACCTGCTTCCCGCAATAAAGCGCTCGTTCGTTTCCTGCTGCTCGGCAGTTTACATGGTGTCAGAAGTGGGATCGGCGGTTCGTTTTGCTACCGCCGCCAGTTGGCAATGAATGAATCTACGGATCGACCACAAACGCCCATTGCAAGAATGGCGTCGACTCTGCTACAGCCACCAAGGCCACTCGACACGACTGGAGACACGTTTCATAACTGGACCGTATGGAAAAGTGAGTTTGACCTTTTTGCTACGGCGACGGGACTGACCCAGCAGCCTAAGGAAGTTCAAGCCGCAACTTTTCTGATGACGATAGGTGAAGACGCGAGACGAACGTACCATACTTTTAAGTTCGACAGCGAAGACGAGAAGAAGGACCTCAAAAGCCTTTTAACAAAGTTCGAGGCCCATTACAAGCCATCTGAGAACCTAATCTTTAACGAATTCCGATTTGGCTCCAGGGACCAACAAGAGGGAGAGTCCTTTAATGACTGGATCACGGAACTGCGAATTCTCGCGAGCAGATGCGAATTCGGTGAACTCGAGGAACGGCTGATACGAAGCAGAATAATTCTCTGCATCAGAGATAAAGACTTCCAGCAGAAGCTTCTCTCGGAAAACCCCTCATTTTCAAAAGCAGTAGAAATGTGCCGCGCACGAGAACAAGCACAAGTACAACTTCGAGAAATCAGAGCAAGAACAGCCGACGCGACAGTTGCCGCAATCAAAGCGAGTGCAACGCCTTGCTCCAAGTGTGGTCTCCAAATACACACAAATTGGAAATGTGCGGCTCAGGGTAAACGCTGCAACAACTGCGGTAGAAGCAATCATTTCGCTCGAATGTGCCGTCACGCACAACAAAGATCAAGGTCAACGGCACACGAAGTCAAACAGATTGTTCTAGGAACTGAAGAAGGATACTTCCTGCACACGCTAGAAGCTTATGCTATCGCCAGTGAGGACCGTTGGTCGGCGGAAATTATTATCGCAGGAGCAGCGGTTGATTGCAAAATCGACACGGGAGCCAACTGCTGCATCATGTCTGAGACGATGCTCCGAAAACTAACTACACAGTCGGAACAGCCGTGCTCGACCACTTTGCGTGCCTTCTTCGGCCACAAGCAAACAGCTTTGCAGAAAATTACCTTGCCTACATCTTGCAAGGCTCAAGGTTGTCTAGCGGAATTTTTTATCGTACCCCAGAACGTGCCAGTAACAATCAGTGGCAATATTGCAGAACGCTTGGGACTGATATCCCGCGTACGCTCAGTCGACGCGCTGCCAAACCAGGACCCAACCGCCGGTTTTGGTGATGTATTCCAAGGCCTCGGAGAACTGAAGGGTGTTACGTACCACATTGAGCTCAAGCCAGGAGCACGAGGCAGCGTCAAGCCAGCCCGAAGGGTGGCGGTTGCTCTTCAAGAACGCGTAAAACAAGAACTTGATAAAATGGAGCGCGACCGCGTCATTGAAAAGGTAACTGAACCTACTGCCTGGTCAAGCCACATGGTCGTAGTGGTTAGAAACGACAAAGTACGCGTTTGTTTAGATCCCTCGGATTTGAACAAGGCCTTACTGAGAGAGCACTATCATATGCCAACATTAGAAGATGTTCCGCGCCTGCACGGGGCAAAGTACTTTTCAACCTTAGATGCATCGTCAGGGTTTTGGCAAACTAGGCTAGACGAAGAAAGTTCATTAATATGCACTATGAGCACTCCCTACGGCCGCTACAAATTTCTGCGCATGCCCTTTGGGATTGCCTCTGCCCCTGAAGTTTTTCAACGGGCAATGCACCAAGTAGTAGAAGGCTTGAATGGCGTCGCCGTTGTATGGATGACATTTTAGTCTCGGGAAAGTCTCGAGAAGAGCATGACAATAATCTAGCAGCTTTACTTGCACGCTGCAGGGAGCACAATCTAAAGCTCAATAACAAGAAGTGCCATTTTTTGCAGCCGCAAGTTCGCCACATGGGACACATCCTCACACAAGAAGGACTTTGCCTGGATCCCGGGAGAGTGGAAGACATTTTGCAAGTGCCGCCTTGCCTAGCGGCAACTGTTCCTAAGACGCACTGGGTGTCAGGGACAACCAAGGGTGTCATTCATGGCTTGGACCCGCACACGACGCCTGAAGCACTAAAAGCGAATCTGCGCATTCGCGCAAGGGGTCGAAATTCTCCAAGCACGCATGATCCGTAACACGAAAACGGCCGTTATCACCTTTTTTGGATGGATAACGCCGCGGTACGTTTACTACACGGCGGAGAACTTGCTTGCTACCCCTACAATGTCAATACTCAAGTGTGTAAAGTGTGCCACCAAATGGGTCACCGATCGGACGTCTGTCCCCAGTCAGACAATCCAGTGTGTCATACATGTGGACAACAGGACCCTGTATACGGACACGAGTGCACTCTCAAGTCTGCAGCCTGTGGTGAGGGTCACATGACAGGACACCGAGGTTCCCCGCAGGGGCGTCTGCGTCAGCAGGCGTTTAGTGAGTTGCGCCACCACGTAGCCGAGCACATGATGGTTGGACCGTCCCGCGTGTAGCCGTGCGCGGCTTAGCCGTCCGCGGCTTAGCCGTGTCCGTGGAAAAGGGGATCATGGGGGTGTAGTCAATACCGGGTGTTTGGACCTTTGTGGCCCCTCGGTGGAGGCAACACACCTCTTTGGCCTCCGCTTCACGTAGACGGCACCCCCGGACTGACCCATCCGGGGGAAATCGGTACTTGCCTTTTCCTGTCCTCCTCTTCAATCTTCGTCTGTTTCTCTCACTTTCCATCTATCCTGTCCTCTTTTCACTTCATTTTACTTCCAATTTCCCAGGCAGCTAGGGTTAACCTTGTGTGGGTAGCCAAATTTGGATATTCCATATCTGGTTATAGTGGCGGGGTACAGCTGGCGTTTGCAGGACCTATGTTTTCCAGGTCCTGCAGCGTCGCCTCGTTGGGCTCCATGGTGGGTGGCTGGCGCTGCTGCCGAAACATTCACCTATACTTATGGAAAGTTCATTTCCGCACTCTCTGATCGCCGTCTGAAACGAGCGCGCACCGAAGAAGTTTTCAAGTTTTTTAGCCGAAATACTGAGAATTTCCCTCGATTTAATGTGATCCATTCCGAGAAAAAAGAAAAGGCAGCGAAAATGATCTCACCTTTTCTGGTTGCAAAAACACTGAGTGAAGCTTTTGGCCCAGGTTATAAATTTTCCAGGCTGGCAAGCGGTGATCTCTGAATTCGCCCCTTGCCCTTAACCTATACTACGACACAAGGTACAACCGTATAACGTTATTACGCAATAGCGGTGGCTTAATTTTCTATGAAGATTACTTTTAATATTACATGACAATATATTTCCCATCACGCTGCGGGATACAGTGCGAGTACGAGTACAAAATAATGTCATGTCCGATGGCATTTCAGATTTCAGTGATACTGTTAAGTAAGCAACCGCATACAATATCGGAGTATGAGTGCTTTAACACAAGGGCTCTCCGCGAGCGCCATTAGGGCAATCGCAGAGAAGGGCACGATTTTGGTGTGATAGGACTGTAGTAATGACAAAGCGCATGAAAACCAGTCAATTAGGGGCTCATGCGTGATTCTGTTTAAAGCGATATGACTAAGCTAGCCCATATATATTATGACTGCTCATTCTGTCGGCGTTTACAGTGCTAATGATGGTCCAGAGAAATCAATATTTAGGTGCAATATCCCATTGAATATCGACCGAACACGAGAAAATTAAGACAGATGAATGTTAACATGTGAACAATGTTGATGGTTTTTACGGTGACCGTTTTTACCTGCTAACGTGGAATTCGCAACTGCATGTATCCGATATTTGTACAATTGTTTCGTGCACGATGCGAATAGCGGTTTACATTCTAGAACCTGTACGAGCGCCAGCGATAACGCCGGAATGTTCAAATTACGCACAAGTAGTCCACGCAGCTCAGCATTAGATCAGATTTCAACAATTGACTGCTGTTCTGGCCGCTGTGGTGGTTTACGCGTTGTGGGCACAAGTTCATCCAATAAAAAATTGCTGGCTCCCCCGTAATGGAGAGTAGATGTAAACATGAAATCGCTGCCATATCGCGTCTTTTTCTGCCTGTGGTGCCGCCGCCTTCAACCGCGTTTCTTCTTGCAAGAGTCTAACGCGCTCAGCGTCTGTCGCCACTTTTTCTTGTTGCATCGAAGTGGTCGGCTGCAAATGTGCGTCCTTTGATCCCCTGCCTTCTGAACGTCGCTATTACAAATGACAAAGCTTCAGCGTACTAGAAGTTACAACTTGAGTGGTATTGTGAAGAGGAAGAACTCGGAAGCAATATTTTTTGTAACTTGTTTGGAGAGTAACTAGCGTATGTCATGCAGTGCTCTATACAAAGGGTTGGGGGCCAGAGACCGAATTTTATTGTTTCGACTGGTTGGCCGGATGATCTCGTTTTGTTCTCATGCGGAGATTATCTAAAGTGCACGAGTGTGATTTGCTGTGAGCTCTTTACTTACCGAGCATGTGCTCTGGTGTCATAACTATCAACAATCATAAGTAGAACCATTGATAACTACCCGTTTTTATTTTTTTATGATTTATTTGTAAATTCCCGGCATGTCCTCGTTTTGAGTACACGGATAACTGCTCTGGCTTTTGGCTCAAGGTGACTTGAATGTCGCCGACGACAGCAGCTAAAAGTATTTGATGCTTAAAAAGCTAAGTAAGGTCACGCATTTAAAAATAAGGGTAGTTTGCCCAAAATAGTGTTAACCTGAGGTCTAAAAATTGCGTGAGCGTTGCTTGCTTGAGCCGCACACTATAAGAATTAGAGGACGCTTAAGCATCGCCTTTCAGAGTGGAACGGGGTAGCATTCAAAATTCTCTAGCTGCTTATCAGGCTTTTTTCTCGTATATTCTAATTACAATCCGAGCTGTCATGTCTGTAGGTTGTTCACATGTCAACATTAATCTCTCCTAGTCTTCTCGTGTTCGGTCGATATTCAATAGGATATTGCACCCAACGCCTTGCGCCACGTGGAGGGCCTGTGTGGTCGGGGTGGTTCGGTAGTGGTTCGATTTCTCCGCCAGGGATGCCACGGACGCCAATGCTTAGGCCGACACCGACGCCGATTTTTTTGCGACACGGGGCCCTTAACGCTATCGCATTGAATGTATTGTTCTTCACCATCTCAACAACATGGCATCTCCAGATGGCATTCGACGAAATGCGCACTTACGGGTGCATCGAAGTGGTCGACTGCAAATGTGCGTCCTTAGATCCCCTGTATCTGCCTTCTGAACGTCGCTATTACAAATGACATAAAGCTTCAGCGTACTAGAAGTTAGGCCGAAGCCGACACCGACGCCGGTTTTTTTTTTTTTTGCGTTGTTTGCGTCGAATGTTGTTGCTGATTCTTCAATCAGATTTCGTGCGCGATCAGGATACTGGCGTATACTCTAGAATGTGCGTTACCGCCAGCAATGGCCCCGTAATGTGCGATGAGTGACACATAAATAGCCGACGCGTCTGACCGGTAGATTTCAACAATCGACGATTGTGCTGCCCGCAATCGTAGTGCGTTTTAGTGGCACGAGCACCGAGTGATACTTCCTTGCGCAGCAACTTCCGGTTAGGGACGTCATTTCTGGTCTGGAGTTTCACGGGAACCTGTACTCATGCGGTGGGTATCTAAAGTGCACGAGTGTGATTTGCTTTGAGCTCTTTACTTACCGAGCATGTGCTCTGCTGTCATAACTATCAATCATAAGTAGAACCATTGATAGGTACCCGTTTTTATTTTTCAATGATTTAGTTTTAATTTCATCCCACCTCTGTGACAGAAATACTTTAGTCTGTTTCTGACTGGCAGCCCTAATTCCTTCCAAGACTGCGATCCAGAACTTGACATATTTGAAGAGGGAATCAGCAAGTTTGATGGGCGCTACCAGATACCGCTGATGATGCAAGCTCCAGGAATAGTTGAGTTGGAATAGCTCCAGGAATAGCTGTTGAGTTGGGCTGCCTTCAGGCAACCCAACTCAACCGGCTTCGACAATAGTTGGAACTCCTGAAGCAGTATGACATGGCAATAAGAGTGCATTTTAACCAAGAGCACGCGGAGCGAGTGGAAGAGGAGCTACTGCCAAAGAAAAATGTGTATTATATGCTCCATCGTGCAATTGTCCCCTGAGATGCTGTCACGACAAAGCTTCGTGTTGTGTTGGACACTTCCTTACACGTGCTTGGTCATCCCTGCCTGAACGATTTCCTGTTCAAGTAAACATGAAGTAAACGCTGAAGTAAACATTCTGAAAACTGGGTATGACGAAACTTATTCTTTATTGGGCGAACCTGTGCCCACAAAAGCAAGCTACGCTCGAAGCACAACGAAAGCGGCGAACACAGTCGACGATCGTCGAAATCTGATCAGCGGCGAAACGCGTCGGCTTTTATACCTGAGTCATCGAAGGTTCCCGATTAATCCCTGATGCCCGCGGGTCTTCTAGAAAGTTCTAGACAATTCGCGTCGGTCATACAATCAGATAACATAAGCGTCGGTGAAAACAGGCAACGGAAAGAAGCATCGATAACGTTCTAGAAACTTCCGATACAGGCGCGTCCTGCGCCGAGAGATAACGTTTAACATTTGTTAGCCGGTGGAAAGCGGCCACCGGTGAAAGATAAACATGTATACGTGTCAGTATTGCATTCTGTGATACCAGAAAGGATGTACGAAAACGTTTTAGCTCTTCACGTGGCGATCACAATCCTTGTGTAATCAAGTGCACCAGATCACTTTAGCTATGCTAAGCATTTCTGCTGTTTTTCATTCGTGTCTTTGCTGAAACATATGGGCAGCACCAAGTTTCACATAATGTGCATGCGCTATGCCATCGTGCTGCTGATACCCGTCACCTAGGGCCTCTTGACGCCTGGATGCCTTTCCATTTGAAAGCCACATTAGCAAAATTAAAAAGCTTTTACGAAAGCAATTAACCCTTTCAAGCAACTGTACAATAGGCTTGCTGATCAGTGGAACCTGTACAGACTGAGAAACTACAAGCAGCACCCGTCTCTCTTGCTGAGCATGACTGTGGGCCCTTGCTTCCCCACTGCCAGGGCCCGCAATTCAAGAAGGGAGTCCTTCCAGTAAATGTCACTGTTGGCAACTGGAAGCGAAATAGCTGTGTCAAGCTTTCTGATGGCACCAGTGTCGTTGTCCAAAGCCCATATATATAAAATGTAGCGCCTACCACTGCCCTTCTCCTCCGTTCTACTGTCGCGCTCGGCGCGGCCAGCGCGATCGAGGCGCGATATCGACAGTGGCGCCACTTATGTCAACCCTGCCGTAGCAGACGATGGCTAACACGCTACAAGATTAAATCCGCGTAAAACTTCGATCGCGCTCTGCGGAGCAGTTTTTGGGGCCCGATATTGCTTCGTCAGTCAGTAACTGGCCTTAATAATGCCGTTTTTGAAGTAGGAACGCGACGATGCGAGACGGCGCAAATACCAAGTGTGCAGCCAGCGTTTGCGCTCGCCGGATGGTAAAAAAAAAGCCTTTTGCCCTCGCCTGGTCGGTTGCGGCAACTGAAGAAGGCGCAGCAGCATGTCATCATAACGAAGTTCTTGTCCCTGACACGTTTGATCAGTTTGTGCGTACAGCACTTTCGTCGCACAGGCCCGAGAATGGCGGTCGGAGCGCGCTGGAAAGAAGAATATACAACAGCGCGATGCGTGCTTCCACGTGAAGGCCAATGGGGAAGCGGAGGAAGAGGGGGCGACAGGAGGCCGCGAGGAGGGAACGCCGGGGTGAGCTCGGTGGCGGCAAGATCTAAGAATGGCGCTATTTTTTATATAGAGGGGCTTTATCGTTGTCCAGTGGTCAACGCAGCAGCGAAATGGGCAACATGCTCAGGAACCCCTTTTTCTACGTATTCCAGCTTGCGGCTCTGCTGACAAAGTACAAGCTTTTGTTGGGCTGCCGCACTGCAACTGCCTCGTGGAATCACGATATCGGACGGCTTCACATCCCGTTATCGGATCCTGGTGACATGTGCCACGTCAACACGATATCGAGCCCTGGCATCACAGCGTACACACGGTATCAGCCATGGATCACGTCGACTCACGTGACCCTGCAGGAGGACCCTGCAAGTGAAGTCAGCACGGTGCTACTCCAATGGGCAACGCAGCAGCGAAATGGGCAACATGGTCAGGAACCCGTTTTATACGTATTCCAGGTCAGTGGATATTTGCCGACGGCCTGCTATCGTAACGATAATAGGTTTTTACTGCTGCTGCCTTGTCAACTGTGTCTTGAATGCCTTGTTGCGCGACTTAGAGAAATATTCCAGTAAATCTCTCGGACTTGTGAGAAACCTTAAAAAACGCGAGCGCTTTTATGGTTGGTGCTTTTTTATGGCGTCTCAGAAAGAGATTGGCAAGCAAGTCAGTTCATTAACTGATCGTGTTGATGGTTTTAGAGCACCAACTGTAGTTACTAGGTGTACTTACTAGGCGGGTCCAGGATATGGAGACTGCGATGTGTACAGTTAGAGCAGATCTAGCCTCCATTGTTGAAAAACTAGATGACGTAGAAAATCGTAGTCGAAGAAACAGCTTGGTCATTTACGGTCTTGATGAAGCAAGCAATGAATCTTCTGAGGATCGTGAAGAGAGTAAAAGATTTGTTTCACAGCAAATTGGGTGTTTCTGTGGCGAATATAGAAAGATGCCATAGAATTGGAAACGAAAATGTTAGCCATGCCCGACCGGTCGTGCTTGGGTTGCTCGATTCTCGTGAAAAAATGTCAATTTTGAAGGCTGCATTTCAATTGATGGGTACAGCTGTTTAAATATCGCAAGATTTCTCGCGTACAGATCGAGAAATTTGAAAGAAGCTTTGGAACAGTTCTACTCTAGAAAGAAATAATGGCTCGAAAGTCAAACTTGTGCACAATGAATTGACCGTAGACGGCGTTATCCTTGATTGGGATGAAAAGAAAGGAGCACGTGTTCAACGAAAGAAAAATCAAAATTGACGTTTTGTACCGAAGCCTCAGGAGCTTAACGGGAACTGCCGGAGTCTTGTTAACAAATTCACATAAGTTGAGCGAATATTGGTGACCCATAACCCTGAAATTATTCTCACGGAAACATGGTTAAATGATTTTATAAAAGGTAGTGAATTTGTTCCTCGGGGTACAGTGTGCACAGGAAAGATCGAGGAAGCAAAGGCAGGGTGTTGCTTAAGTGTTTAAGGAGTGAGAATCCCAGATACACCGAACAATGAGGGCATATTCTGTAAAGCTTATGGTGCAATTGTATGTATTGTATATGTATTGGGAGCACTTTACAGACCACCTAATTCCTCTCCTGATTTCTTTGCTCATTTGCAAAGTTACCCGATTCCTCATGTGAAGCCTGGTGATCAATTAATTCTGGGCGGAGACTTCAATATGCCAAATGGTGGATTGGTCAACCTTCACACTAAATGTTTCTAATGACAAGCTACAGGAACAGTTGTTTGCTATGATTTTTCTTTTGATCTCCGGCAAGTAGTTGACAGTTTCACTAGAATACAAGGTAACTGCTGCTCCATCCTGGATCTGTTTTTCTTAAGTGGATCTATTGCGGGGCAAAGTGCGGAGTACTGCCTTGAATTTCCGATCATTCTGCTGTGTTGTTAACCCTTTCGGGCGTCTCTGTGAACAAGTGCGTTGATTTCACTTCCGTGCTCAACTTCTCGCGCACAGATGATGTCGCCATATTGGACATGCTTTCGTTTAGTTTTGACTCGTTCCAGAGCAGCAGCGCAGACACGCTGCTGCTCTGGAACGCTACAAGCAACGCTACTTTGGGTAGAAACTTCCTAACTTTATTTCAACATCTCCGGAAAAGTTCTGGAGGCTGATTTCTCCCAGTAAGCCAATTAATGATGCTTTAGTCGTAAATGGTGTTTTGAGTAATGATATGGCAGTAATAGCAGAGGCATTTAACTTACATTTTAGGGCTGTGTTTACACATGACAATGGTTCCTTGACATACTTTCATACTTCATAATCCCCCCCCCCCTATGTCGGACGTTACTAGTAATGAGAATGGAACACTTAGCATGCTCCTTAACCTTGATATTAAGAAATCACCCGGTCCTGATGGTTTGCCAAATAATTTCTTAATGCGTTATGCGCCATGTGTCTCTAAATATCGGAGTTTATTGTTTTCTAAATCACTAACTGAAGGCGAGATTCCATTCGACTGGAGAACGGCAGCAGTGAAACCTGCCTTCAAAAATAGTAATAAGCAGCACTTCTTGAACTTGTCCACGTCTTTAATTTCAACATCATGCAAACTTCTGGAGCATATCATACATAACCACATTACTGAGTTACATTCAAGAATAAAATATTATCATGCCATCAACATGGCTTCAGAAAAGGATTTTCCACATGCCCACAATTATAACTACTGTACATGAACTTCGCTAAGTTCAGGTAAGCAGGTTGATGCAATCTTCATGGACTTTGCGATAGCCTTTGACAAGGTTTCCCACAAAAATCTACTCCACAAACTTGATGTTACTCTGTGTAATGCCAAAATTGTCACTTGGCTTTCTGCATATCTTTTTAACCGACATCAATATGCTTCATTTAAAAACCATGCCTCTCGGAGGCTTCCCGTCGACTCGGGCGTTCCACAGGGTTCGGTTCTCGGACCACTTTGTTGTTTTTATTATTGATATCGTTCATGACATTCCCGTGAAAGTTTGCCTTTATGCGGATGATTCTGTAATGTATTCAGAAATAGATAGCGTCAGTGACCAACTGCGACTAAATGAAGCCTTTGAAAAAGTTGTGAAACGGTCTAGTGATTAGCAAATGGCTATCAACTTTGACAAGACTGTATTTATGAAAATTTCGCGCAAGCGTAACAATCTGCACTTTCAGTACTCGGCGTGTAATGTCTTGCTATCTGAGGTTGAGCACATAAAATATTTTGGTGTTTGGATTTCTAAACATCTTAAATGCAACAAAAACATCAAAACTGTGAAATTCTGCCGATCAAGGCCTTTTCTTTCGCAGGTGGGCTTTGAGACTAACACCTGAGGTTCGCCTTCTTACAATTAAGCCAATTGTGCAGCCACTATTAGATTACACATCTATAATTTGGTATCCTTTCACTAGAACAGACATTGATAAAGTAGAAGTTAATAAAAAGCGCGCGGTTATATATATATCCGCCCGAATTGCCTCAGTAAGGCAATTCTAATCATGTATAGTCCTTGAAAAATAAGAAAAATGATATATATATATATATATATATATATATATATATATATATATATATATATATACCAATTTTCATACATGATTGGAATTGCTTTACTGAGGCACGTGATCAGATTGAGAGTCCCCATTTTTGATCCCTTATCGGTATTGCTCTTTTGATGATATTTGTTTTGGCTTTTGCACCTTTGTATTTGTATTGTCCATTCTGATTGGACCTTGAGTCCGCAATATTGAATAAATAAATAAAAAAAATAAAAGTGTTTAGTGCTACCTCGTTATAAACAATTATTCATATAACAGATGTAGCAACACAAGCAGCAAAACGTGCTTTTGTTATGAGTACAAGTTTTAATTGGTCTACTGTGTGCAATAACACATTTTCACATTATTATCGTTTGTATTTTTTTCTGCAGCTAACGGAACCTTCGTCGTTAAGAGGCTCTAATGCTAGCACTACGACGCGTCGTATCCTGGATGCTATAATGACACAAGAGGTGGCTGTAAGCTACAGCTGGCTCGGACGAAAACAGGAAAAAGGCTTTCTCTGCACTCGCATTTTGTGATGTTATCTACAGTAAGTACTCGCAAAACAATATAGTGCATGTTTGTACTGTCTCTCGTTGCTATATTTCAACGGAGCTCTTTTTTTCATACCCTTTTGAGAAGAGTTGCCTACAGCAGGTGAACGTGGTTCACGTACATTGTCTTGTTTTGCATGTCCTGCATATTACTTCATTGTACTGCGTTAGACACAATGAATAATTGTTTGAAGCATCTTTAGGAGTACACATACATCTGAAAATATGAATGTATCTGGCAACAAGTGTCAGACCAACGATTGCGACAGCGAACAAGTCCGAAATTGAAAATGTCAATATTCAGCTACAAGGTAGTGCAGTGAGCGCATTTATGTTCTGTGTTTTCAAATAATTTACTACATAAGAAATGTACGTAGGTTGTCCCATAGGCATCTCTGAAGTGCATAGACCCTTTAATAGAAAAGCGCATAATTTTCAATTGATTTAATGTTATTGGTGCTTATAATTGGTCTCCCCCATCTTTGTTCTATTGGGTTCGTGCCGCGCAGACACATGTATAGAAACCCTAATTATTCCATGAACAAATATTAAACATTGCCTTCGGCGTCATGGCATTTCTGCCTCGACATCTCATTGCCGTTGGTATTTTGGCATAGCTTGAGAATGGTGGAATTGATAAGCGTAAACAGTACATAATAAAGTGGAGTAGTTAATTACCTGCGCCACTTATGCCTAGCTTCGCATAAAATCCAGAATGTGCATTGGATCTGCGTCATCTTTTTACAACCACTTTGACAACTTCAGGTGTCTAGAGCATGTTTAAAGTTCTCATTAGGAGCAGGAATTGTTGGAAGTATTTTTACTTGTGGCGTAAATATAGATAGGTGCAAGGTCATTTGGGCTTGGCTTGATGCAGGGCGCCCGAGCTAATTTGGAAAATTATTTAGCCACATTGCGTTCGCTCTTTTACTGGACATTACTGGACATCTGTTTGCATAAGTTACAGTTGCACATATAGTTTCATTCTCTGCAAACTTACTGTATTTATTTTTGGCAGCGTTGTGCCTGATTTTTTTAACCAGAAAGCTCGGTTATACTTTTTTACATGCGCAGTGTTTACTGCTTCTGTCAAGTAGTGCAATACACACATTTTCAATTGCAGAGCACATGCTCGAGTACATGAGCTCA
Source organism: Dermacentor silvarum (assembly GCF_013339745.2). Classification (NCBI taxonomy): domain Eukaryota; kingdom Metazoa; phylum Arthropoda; class Arachnida; order Ixodida; family Ixodidae; genus Dermacentor; species Dermacentor silvarum. Next base: position 60,601,632 of record NC_051163.1, on the reverse strand, counting down.
TCCCAAACTGATTCCAATTACAAAGCTTTGAGTTTTCAATTAACCTGATTTGTAATGAATTGCCCTCTGCTAGGGTTGCTACTTGGGTCTGTTGGTGTTCCATTAGTACGTGTAACGTTGCACGTAAAATGCACGGAAAGAAGCAAGGAACGAAGATGCACCGCACAAACTTCGTGTATCTTCGTACCTTGCTTCTATCCGCGTCTTATCTGAGCAACGTGACACATAATAATTGCCCTCTAATTGCAGTGTCACACAGTAGTGCCTTGGAACACGTCCTGTCGTCATCCTAAAATGGTAATCTATGTACCCGGTATGTTAACATCTACTTGGGATGGACAAATGGACCAGATCGGGAGCCTTCAAGGATTAATGCAGGAGATCCTTTAGGATGTACGAATGCCTTGATGCCGACATCCCGGAGACTTCCTGAGGATGCATTTGCGTTTTCTAGAGGCCAGGAGCTTTGCCGTCTTACGTAAGCCTTTTTTGCACTTGGAAACGTTGCTCTTGCATTCAGCCTTGTCAGCAAAATGATCACAGCTAACGTACACGAAGCTGTGATAAACTGAGCTTCAGACGCGTCTAGTACACTTTCTGGAATGAAGTGGGCGAAAACAAAAAAAAACACTAGTCCCACAAAAGGCTGGCACGAAAACCACTTTACTGATGTAAATAAACCTTCAGCCATATGATCAACCTGCTTTGGTGGGCAGTTTATATTTTAAAATCTGAATAAAATAATGGCATGTCGTCTTTATGTTCCCGAATGTTGTGACTGGAGTAAATGAAAGAATGACAGTATTTGCTCGCATATATCGGAGTAAATATTTAAATTTGGTAAGTATGCAGCGCAAATCACGTATTAAAACTCCCATATGGCCTTTTGTTTACAGCGATACCATGAACCTAGCAATGAAACCTGAAAGTGTTTTACAGGAAGAAAGCACCGCAGGTGATTGAAAAAGTCGCAGCTTTGCCCAAAATGGGAAGCATCAATCAAATTGTAAACATTTGCTTGGCGTCCAAATTAACAAGCATGGTGTCAGCGCGCACAGCAAACATGAACACAACGCACTGTGACCGTGGACACGCGTCGCCAAAACGCTGGCTTGAGGAAACGCGGCAACAGCAGCGAGCGAAGTGACCTTCGCATTGTTGTCTATCGCTTCAACGCAAACTGGTCGCCGAGAACACACGGCACAGACAAAGCTACAAGCCGCTGCCCCCGACGCAGATCACTCTCAAGATACGGCTGCGCGTCAATTATTAGGCAACTTGAAGAATAGACAAATGAATATGCCAGATAATTTCTGCCGAATCTTGCAAGTGTAGGAAAATTCATGAAGAGGAAGCGGGTCGATCGCATAGCAAGAGTGAATTCGTGAACTGAAGTGCAAGTACACTAAATATAGAAAGTGAGTTCTGCTGAGTTTGAGAAGGGAGAAAATAATCCATGAAATGTCGAACGTTAAGTCATACCGGCTACTAAAAAACAAAACTTCGCAGTTAAAGAAAAATTTGGCATAAATTATTACACTTAAACAATGGGGACATGAATACGAGAAATTTGTTTGGCGAGATTCTGCAGCATGGACAAATGTTTAGTTGTAATCCAGCCCCGCGCGCGTACCTTGAAACTAATTTTCCATGAAAATTTCGCACTCGTATAGGGATTGAACGTGGGTCCAACGCCTTTCAAAATTGGTTACTACGGGTGAGCCAGCTCGAAGGCTAAGAGATCACTGAGCGAGTGCAAATAGCTTTGCATAAATCCGCAAGCCTCGAGGAACGTGTATGTGTCAAGATTTTCATCTATTTGGTTGTGTCAGTAAGTTATAAAAATGTTGAATACTTTCTTGTCGAGGGATTGCACCTTCAGCTAATCTATTGTCTTCGCCCGCGCTAAACAGGAAACGAGCAGGTTGAAAAGCGATTGCAAATAAACGATAACTGAATCAACAGGGACACTGAATATGGCAAGTCAGACGTGCGTAATTCCGAAAAGGTAGAGGAAATTTTATGAAAGCTATAAATTGTTGTTCACATGGGTTCAGGGCGAAGGAACTAAGATCACGCGTATAGGGTCTCCAATATAGGAAAGCTGTGCGGTTGAAAAATGCGTCCTGGACGGGGTCCTGGTCGGTGAAGGGGCCAATATAGTTATCTAGGAGAGTGTGCGAGAAAGCCCCTAAGGTAACTCATTCGGGTTTCTGGGAAATAAAGCCACTCAGTAAATTCGTCCTGGTCTGGGGTTTGAACCCGGGACAGAACGCCTTTCCCAGGCTGACGCTCTATATCTGAGATAACCAGTAGGCTCGAATATCCGAAAGTGAGGGGAAATATACAGTTCGAAACAAAGATACTAACTATAGCAAAATATTCTGCATAACTCATTAAGCCCGGAGGAAGGCTTATGAAAGGAAAAAATTGTGATCCAGCTGAGGGTTTTAGCAAATTGCAAAGAAAGCCCACGCAAGTTTTTCGGAGAATCAGCTTTACGGTTGCAGAAAGAACTGTCTTTCCTGTGCGTCTGTTCCGCACCCGAGCTAACCAGGAGACAAACAGACCGCCGAGCGAGGATGAATCTATCGAAAATTATTACAAGCACAGCGACAATCAACATGGGCAACCTGCTCCCCCGAACCTCGTACGGTGGAGGAAGGCCCATCAGAGGGGAAAATGTCATCTAATCAAGTTTAGCACGAAGCTTTTTCCGAAAGAAAGCTGTGCAGTTGCAAAACATTCTTCCTCCTCCGCGGATCAAACCGGCAATAATGTATTTGATGGGTGGTCATTCCACATCTGACTTAACCAGAAGGCCAAGAGATACATAGACAAATAACAAATTATTAAAAAAGTCTAACTACAGGCACAGTGAGTATGGCAAATGAATTCTGTGGAATTCCGCATAGTAATCCAGCCGAGTCTAGCACCGACCTAAAATTCTTACCGGCCGCAAGATGCGCGAACGTGAGAAACGGCAATTTTGCCGCGGCTAGCAGAATCAATTCAAGTGTTCCTTCACGTAAACAGAATGGGCGGTTGTGAAATACAGACAGAAGATACCCATAAATTAGGGGTGCTGAATGGAGTAAGATAGGGGCCCACAGAATGAGAGGTTGTGAAAAACAGAAGATAACCATAAATTAGAGGTGTCGAAAGGAGTAAGGTATAGGCCGAAAATTGGGAGAGCTGTATGCGATTTAGGACCATTGCAAACGTAGCATGCAGTAATCATGTATATAAAACACGTGGTGTCTGCATGTTGCGGCTTCTGTCTGCTGCTCCACACGTACGTTCACAAAGCCTGAACGCCTCCGCGCAACCTTAGAGCTACTACTTTGCAACCGGTATCACACTCGTCGCGTTATCACTGTTCTCGCAACCAGAGACAAGCCATCTCGCGATACCCCCGTTTTTGTTTAGCACTGTGTTTTACGATTGTCCAAAGAGCACATCAAGGAGAGAAACAGCTTTTATGGACGTGAGGGCACAGCAAGTAATGCGCACGACATGAAATTATTCGTAATTTAGACAACGTAGACTTAAGCTGAACACCGCGGACAGGTGGGTAGGCGTACACATTATGCAAATGTATGGTGCGGCCGCAAAATATCGCCAGCGTTTTAAAATGTACCGCAGCTCTCTACGAGGTCGCGATACAATGCAGCTTTTTGGCAGTTATATGGAATATGTCACGCCATTTTTAGTGTTCTGCTTGATTGCACTATTCATTATCACCAGCTTCGCAGTTAGGTAGTTTAAGGCAAAACTTCCCATGAAACTGATGTAGAGCGTTCTAGGAATATCTAACAGAGCAGTTTTGAACGTTTTGTTAGCAGCCATGCGGCATCTATAACAAAGCCCTTAACATACGGGGGAAAAAAATACATGTGGCTTGTTCGCTTGCGCGCAGAGATTGCAGTGCTCTAAACCCTTATAAACATGACTATTGATATGTTGTTGGCATATTGTTGAGGAATTGTTGACACAATATCCTTTCAATAATGCCTCAATAGTTATTGACCATACACAACAATACCTCAACAATAAAGTTGTTGAGCGCTTCACAACAGTAAAGTCGTTGACTAATTGTTGTTGACATATTGTTGAATAATGTTGAGTATTATTGAGAATTGTTGAGCAATATTGACATTGAATATATATCTGAAACACACACACGTAGACATGTGTGTGTTTTACACATATATTTTTTTATTGTTCACTTAATAACCACTAAATATATAGAGTGTCACATAACTTGAACCAAAGGCCTATCTCTCGAGTCGTAACTGGGGGAGCTTGTGGCAAGACGACGCTGTCGCAGGCGTTCCGCTTCGTTCGCCCTAAATTCAGGGTTGGCGGCTCTTCGCTTACGTTTCGCCTGGGCTTCGGAAGCCGTCAGGCTAGAATCATCATGCTAGAATCGGACGACAAGCTTCGCTTACGTAAGCAAAGCTTGTCTTCCGATTCTAGTAAGCGAAGCTTAATTGTCGTCCGATTCTAGCATGCTGATTCTAGCGTGACGGATTCCGAAGCCCAGGCGAAACGTCAGCGAAGAGCCGCCGACCCTGAATTTAGGGCAAACGGCGCGGAACGCCTGCGACAGCGTCGTCTTGCCACAAGCTCCCGCAGTTACAACTCGAGAGATAGGCCTTTGGTTCAAGTTATGTGACACTATATATATATTTAGTGGTGATGAAGTGAACAATAAAACAATATGTATGTGTAAAACACGCACACGTCTACGTGTGCCTGTTTCCGATATATATTCAATGTCAATATTGCTCAACAATTCTCAATAATACTCAACATTATTCAACAATATGTCAACAATTAGTCAATGACTTTACTGTTGTGAAGCGCTCAACAACTTTATTGTTGAGGTATTGTTGTGTACGCTCAATAACTATTGAGACATTATTGAAAGGATATTGCGTCAACAATCCTCAACAATATGCTAACAACATTTCAATAGTCATTTTTATAAGGGACATTTCAATTAGCGACAGTATGGCACCCTGGAACGCTTCAATCAGTAACTTTTTACAAAGGCTGCAATGAACCTACACATAATAAACATTTATCAGGCGTCACTCAGAACATTGTTTCGTACTTGGAATAAATAAAAACACAGTGCCCCGCATAGTTTACCGTGGGTACTGGGAGAAACTACTGAATGGTGTGTATAACGTTTAAAAGTTGGGAGAAAGCGACTACTCAGTAAGTTTTTCCAGAGCGCATAAGCAACCTACACAGTACAAACTTTCAGTACACGTCAACAAAAAACAGAGAATTTAGAACGGAGTGGTGCAGCTTACAAATGTGGCTCGTCTACGTCTGTCTCGTTCGCCGTCCATTGTCCGAGTTCGCGCGTCATAAGTCATGGCTTAAAGATGGACATGGAAAAGACGCAGGCGTTCGCTGCGCCATTTACGGCACTGGCATACTTGCTCGCGAAAGAGTATACAATATGCACAAGCGGACTAACACACGGAGTGCATCAGAGCACTGCAGTTGCGACGCACAAGCAGGCAGGCACGTGCCTGCTTGTGCAGTAAGTGTTCCTTAATATTGGCGAAGTTGAATAACTACTACTTGCCAATTATGCGGATACAAAGAAACCCACCTTGTAATGCTTTAAACCAGCGCGCCACGCTGGAAGATGGGGTCGGGAGCGCTTCTTACCTCACCGTGCATTCAAGAACAAGTCGCCTAATTGTAAAGGACGCGTAAATGGTTCGTCTAGGCTTCTTATAAATGCATGCAGTGTAACCGTATTAATGCATCGAGCTTCTTTAAGTTCACTGGGGAAATTGAGATGCCTGCGCCAGGAGAACAGCTCTCCCCCATCAAACGCAGATGCATTTTGAGGAATGAAAATAAACATTCATTGCTCGTATGCACTTATACCCCTGTCACACCGCACATGTAATGTCATTTGCAGTAAATGACATTCATACCGAATGTAATTGCGGTCTTTCTATGGTGCTGGCCACCATAGTCTTGCGTTCCCGGTCTACACGGGTAAACAAAATGGCATTCGCAATCGATGGCAATGTTTATCGGCAGGCGGCTCTGATAACGAGACCTTACAAATCGTGCCTCTTGTTTACATTTTATTTATTCTTTATTCTTTATTCAAGAATTACCCCGCATTGCCCGAAGGCGTTATAGCAGGGGGGTTACAGGAGGGAAAAAAACAAATCTTCATTCGTACAGCACACTTGCTCTTCACACAGCTGATTCCACTCCACAATAGTTTTAACAAAAAAGGAATCCGCAAGCAAGTTCGTCCTGGCACGGTACTCGCGGATTTTAAGAGAGTGGTCATTACGCCTAGAAATATAATGTGGTTGTTTCAAGTAGCTTTCACTGCTAATTCCTGTCTCATTATTAAATATGAGGTGTAAAAACTTTAGTCTCAACTTTTTCCGTCGTGAGGAAAGCGGTTCCCAATTCAATTTCTGTTTCATTTGAGTACAACTTTCTCTCCGCCCATATCGCCCCAGGACGAACCTAGCAGCTCGGTTTTGAATTCTTTCCAGTTTATCAACCAAGTTTTTTTTTTGCGCGGGGTCCCAGACAGCGCAGGCGTATTCTAAAATCGGTCTCACACATGTTAAGTAAGCAGTTTTCTTTAGGTTCGTCTGTGAACATTTCAAGTTCCTCTGAATAAAATTGAGTGCCCTACCAGCTTTTACAATGACATCATCCACATGAGCAGACCATGAGCAGTCAGGTGATAACGTCACACCTAGATACTTGTATATAGGTTCGGTTTTTATCAGGGTATTATTTATCTGGTAAAGACTTACAATCCGTTTCTTCTTTCTTGTAAAACATACATGAACGCACTTTTTTAAATTCAAATTCATCTTCCACGTGGAACACCAAGTATTAATACATTCTAAGTCTAACTGTAACATGGCTGTTCACTCTTAATTTTCCTGTAAACAACACAATCATCGGCAAACAACCATATACATGAAGAGATACCAATAGAAATATCATTGATATAAAGTAAAAACAAAAGTGGCCCTAAGACTGAGCCCTGTGGGACTCCTGACGTCACATCCGCGTATGCCGAGCTTTTGCCGTTCAAAACAACACATTGTCGACGCTGAGAAAGATAATTTTCAATCCATGCGAGCACACTTGAGTTAATATTTAACATTTTAAGTTTAGTAAGAAGAAGTGGATGTGACACTGTGTCGAATGCCTTGCGAAAGTCTAAAAAGACACAATCTATTTGTCCTCCCTCGTCAACATCGAATGCCAATTCATGGTAAAACTCAACTAATTGAGTTGTGCAAGATAGACCTTTACGAAACCCGTGTTGTTCTTTGATTAGTATATTATTATTTGTTATGTGACGCATTATCTCGGTATATAAAATATGCTCAATGATTTTGCACGAGATGGATGTAAGTGAGATAGGCCTGTAATTCGCGACATCTCTTTTCGAACCCCCTTTATGAATAGGTACAACTTGAGCAGTTTTCCAATCATTAGGTAAGAGACCTGTGGATAGCGATTTCACATAGATTACAAAAAGGTACATCGAGATAGGTGTAGCACACCGCTTTAGTATACGTGGAGATATACCATCCGGACCGTTTGCTTTGGTTTCATCTATGACCTTTAGGAGTGCCTCAATGCCTCCAACGCTTAATTCAACTTGTTCCATTAAAGGAAGTGTGCTTGCATGTGGAGTAGGGCTGTAGTTGTATTTAGGTAGGAAGACAGATTGAAAATATGTATTGAAACACGTTGCCTTTTCAGTATCGTCTGTAATTATTTGTTGATTACAAAAAATTTCATTTATTCCTACAAAATCTGATCCGCATCCTTTTAAAAACCTCCAAAAATGTTTAGGATTAGATTTCATTCTGTCGTTGAGTGTCTTAAAGTACTCTTGCTTCGTATTTTTATAGCAAACTTATACTCCTGTGTTACTTCAGATAACTTATTTATGTGATACATACTTTCATTTTTTTGTATCTATTAAATGCTCTTTCTTTTTTTGATTATTCTGAGAATACACGAATTCACCCAGGGTTTCTTACGCTTTTTGAGTCTGGTGGAATCTATGCTTGGAACATACTTGCCCGTAAGCTCAAGCAGTTTATCTTTAAATACCCGCCATAAATCATGGATGTCGTAATCCTCAGCAAGACATTCAAAAACCGGCAAGTGATATTTTCACTATATTGTTAGCAATACAATGGTAAACATTGGATGGTTATTTGAAAATATATTACACTTCGTTTTAACTTATCGATTTTGTCATTTTTTGCCAAGCCGAGCGTCGAGATTACACAAGTCACGGGTGAATGAGTTCAGGAAACTAATTCAATGGGTGAATGCCATTAGCTGTGAATGTCATTCACTATGCCCGTGTAGAAGCAACAAAAATGGCATTAACACTTAATCTCATTCGCTGCGAATGACATTACACGTGCCTTGTGACAAGGGTATTACAATGGTTGCCATACTTTCAGGCGAAAACTTGCGGACACAGTAGCTCACATAAGTGTCCCGGAAGCTAAGAGATCACTGAGCGAGGGCGAATAGCTTTGCATAAATCCGCAAGACTCGAGGAACGTGTGTGTAAGTCAAATTTCCTCGATTTGATTGCATCAGCAAGCTATAAAAACATGTGGTTTTCTCAAAAAGAAGCTTCGCGGTTGAAGAATACTTTCTTGTCGGAGAATTGGACCTCCGCGGTGACGTCTCTTCACCCGCACTAACTAAGAAGCGAGCAGGTCGAAAAACGAATGCAATTTAAACGATAACTCGAAGAACAGGGGCAATGAATATGGCAAGTCAGACGTCCGTAATTCCGAAACGATAGGGGAAATTTTATGAAAGCTCTAAACTGTTGTTGACATTGGTTCAGGGCGAAGGTACTAAGATCACACGTATATGGTCTCCAATATAGGAAAGCTGTGCGGTTGAAAAATGCTTCCTGGTCGGGAATTACAATCTAAAGTGTTTCCTTGGCGACTTGGGTACATAGGCCGAAGGCTTGTCGTTTTCGTCAGTCAGTTCGTTTGAGTGATTTACAAGGAGTATTCTCAGAAACTTTTCGGCAATTAGATTTGCGGATCGTCTCGCATGGCTGTCGTAAACACCTTCAGGGCAGCTCAAGGTGGGAGCGTTTGTAAATGGGGCTGGACTGCTCTTCCTGCATGGCAGGTGTTCGGAGGCTTTATCGAAAAACACTATCTTGTCCAAAAGCGCTAGAAACTGAGGCTAGAAACCCATTGCTTGGAAACTGGTGAAAAGTAACATCGGGTGTTTTCCCGGAACGCGACTTGCAATATGGAACACAGCAATACATCACAGCAGTTATATACCGATGCGCAATGAACGGCGCTATGTCTTGACTGTGGCTGCGCGTGCTAAAGACTGTACGACCGTCTTCAGGAGCCCACAAATTACTGAATACTGAACAACACTGACTGAGCACCGAATAAAATGCGCGGGAAAACGATCGTGCGAGCGTGAAGGCAAGCGCATGCACGCGGTGGCAGGGGAGGAAGGGTCAGGGTCGCAGCGCCCCTAGCGCCGACGGGTGGCGAAACGTGCGGAGAAACTCTCCCATTAATTCCCCGACGGGTAAGAAGGCCGTAAGAAGCGAGCGCGCGCGCCAGTCGAGCCCGACCGTGAACGGATCCTCAGCAAGGAAGAGTTGGCAGAGCGATGTCGTATGCATGCCGAAAGGGCTCGATAACGTTTTACTGCCACGCAAGACCGTTTATCATGCGCAAATAGCCACATGCTCACCGGCAGGTGCGAGTAGCGAGGGCCTTAGCCATCTTCTATTCCTTTCGGAACGGGGCAGTCTGTGGCTATTCAGAAAAATTTTCAGTTTTGTTCAGCATATTAATGCTTTTTTTTCGCGTGCATGTCACTTTGACGTGGTGAGTTTTGGTGAGTTTCGTGATGTCGCGTGACAGACAGGTGAAGTTCGGAGTGGCCCGAAAATGTTTCACCAATCGTGGAGGCTGATTGCAGAAATTGGAATAAAAATAGTTTGGAATCATTTTACGTTACATCGCTCCAATAAGTGAAGAAACAGTGCATTTTTACAGTGAGTTTGATGGCGCATATTTCTAAACTGGTGTCATTCTGGAAATTCATTCCAAGAGGATACGCCTGACAAACTCGCCGGCTGCTATTTGTAAATTGAAATATGTCTCGTAAGTAAGTAGTTATTTGTGAACTTTAATTAGTTGAATATGCATTTCGATTTCCCATGCTACTAATGTCCGCCTCATCGAATAACCCTGCCCAATGACAAGAATTAGACTACCTGCCACAGGAGACTTCTATAAATTCCTTAAAACGTAAAAATGAACCTGTATAGTTCAAGGTTAACAATTTCCATCGCCATTTAATATGTCTTTTTATTGGACGTTTCCGACAGGGACCCTCCTTTATTAAAGCCGGTTCCCAGCCTCCACTATGTTTTTGAAAATACTCACAAACCTTGATGGCCGGACACCAGGTTGTCATTTGCACTGAGCCGATATCTACACGACGGTGAGGTGGTCTGGGAAACTTCACCGTTCCTTATTAATGGGCAGGTGTGTCACTATCACAAGTTCGGTATTTTCACGAAATCGTGTTGCTTTTTCCCGTAGTGTTTACGTTTCACAAGGCCAGCCGGCCATATATGTTGTAGTATTTCCATTGAGAAGGTAGTGCAGACAACTCTTGTGATTTCATGAATAATTAAAGAAAGGTAGGCGGACAAACCCGGACACAAAAAACAAGGAAAACGTACACATACACGCTCACTACATGATATAAATTATGACACAATTATGACACACACACAATAAATTATCTTCAAGCTGCCAATCACGGGCACGTACGGGCACTCGCCAAAGACATAACTGTATAAGGCAGAATACCCCTTTGTGTATCGAGGCTTGAGTTACGCACGTGCTACCACTTTTATAAGTAACCTGCCAAGCCTCGAGCATGCATACTGCGAGCCTCACTGTTTTTATGAGTGAACAACGCCGCACTTTCTGCGAACTTCACAGTGCACTTGCAACGGTGACATTGCAACGAAAAGTGACGGTGTTTCGCCGGTCAAGGAAGCTTTATGCTCAGTGTCTGATTGCTGTAACGACCTGTCTGCACCGCAGCTAACAGCAACTTTATAAACGACATCCGCACGACGTTATGCGAACTTGTTGGTATGCTTTACATAACACCTATGAGGTCTGTTTGTGGAGTATCAGCTTATTTATTAAAATTAGGCTTCAAAGTGCTGCCCCAGCTCACATTTGAAAAGTCGCCATTTTTTATATTCTATGCGACCGCAGTCGTGCAGTTTCAATTGCTTTGGTTTGCAGATATGCTACTTGTGAACGGTAATCTTTGCCAGGCTGAATATTTTGCTCCTGAACAAAGTGAATTACGAGAGATATCTTCAGGTGCGCACAAGCATTTTCAAATAGCAAACTAAGGCAATTTATTGTTGTGTTGTATCGATTTGATTAGTATAAAAATAAGTGCGTCTGGGCCATTACTAAATTGCTAGATAGCTATGTGACCAAATCGGCGTACTTGAAAAAGTAAGCCGTTCATCACAGCTTTCAAGTGGGATTAAAAAAATATTGGAGGCAGGTGGCTACAAGCGATATCATCGTGAACTCCCAAGTGACAGAACAACAACATTTTGTAGTTCTGGTATAAGACAAATTGAGCATAAGTAAAAGCCTTCTAGTGCACGTAGGAATAACTTCAATATTTATAGAGGAAACGTCCGACACCTTTAATTGAACCAAGGCACAAAAATACTTACGAAAACAGAAATAAGTTTTAACATAATTAGGATGGTTTTAAGTTTATGACTAAGAACGATGTTGGCCAGTAAAAACAGCGCACAAATATATTGCTTTGCACTGTCTGACTAGCACAAATCGGAGTGAGCACAAGTTGATATCCAGTTACTCGCGTCTTGCGCAAGCCGAATTGATGTTATGCTTATAAATTTACTAATTCGACATTCCTTGCCGTGACACTGCTCAAACTTTAATGAACCGCCGGTTGTCTGCCACATGCATTATATGATTTGCGAAGCTGTATTTATTCCTCTTAATGTCCACTACAATGTGGCCTGCTCCCCTTTGCGTTCTATTCAATACCACGTACTGTACTCGTAGTCACGTAACGTTAGGCAAAACTTTTTTGTCTCTCGTTACGCGGTCCTTAGCTTCTCAAGTTTATTTGCCTGCCCATTGTGTTTCTACGCAAAAGAGTGCGATGGTTGCACACTTTTGTTTTTAAGCTACCAGTCATAATATGACGTAATAGTTCAGCGGAAATCCGCTAGGTGGAGAGAAGTAATTAAAGGGAAACTGAGACATCCACCCAAATGTAGCAATTGCTACAATGGAAACCCAACCGGGTTCCTCGAAAGAAAGCCTCGCAGTTGAAGAAAAATTCGTCCTGGTCCGGGACTCGAACCCGGGACCACCGCCTTTCCGGGGCAGCCGCTCTACCATCTGAGCTAACCAGGCGGCTAGCAGATCCCCGTTTGATCTCTGATCCACACCGCTCTCTTCCTGTCTCCTAACGTTAGGCCTAACATTTTTCCGCAATACCAGATGCGAGACCATCCGATTTGGCCTGTAATGCCATAGTTAAAGCTCCCGGCGCTGCCGCGAAAAACGGTGGTCTCGAGATGCCAGCATGCAGCGCTTACGGTGAGCCGTCGCCAACAGCGGCGACCCTGCACTGCGATTACGTGGCGGGAAACGCTTTCCACATCCAGCGGCCGTGCGCTTTCTATCTCGGAGACTGCTCGGACCACAGGGCTCGGAGTGCCTGAGAGCACTCGGCGTGAGAGGTGAGTGACCGTGAAGAACCAGCAGAACGCAAGGCTCTTGTTGAACCGGCCGAAGACACGGCGGCTTGCTAGAGAAGTCTAGAACGCTCCGGAACGACCAGCCGAAAATGCCATAAACGAGTGCGAAAGAATAAAAACCAGCCTATCGGAACGCTTGCCCGGGGCACCCTCTGTCCCTACACCGTACGGCAATGCTGGCGCCAGGTGGTGCGGCCTGGTACAGGGCGCTATAGGGATCGAAATTATCCAAGAGAAAGGCGGAGGATGGCAAACATCATAGCCAAAGCGACCGACGTTGCGGGAACAACTTTGACTTCAATTTCTTACTAATTACGGCAAATGAGTAAGTAATATTTCTGCCGCATTTCTACGAAATTTTCGGAAGCGTTCGGTCGACAATAACTGTCCCATTACAAAATTTCAAAAAATGCCAAGTTTCTTGCAAAATAGATATCCGATTCCCCTTTAGAAACAAAACATGTATCCGCATCGTTCAACGCCAACACTATAAAACTCTTAAATACTAAAAACATGCGAACGTACGTACGTGAGCGAGGATCAGAGAAACACGATGCGATAGTCTAAACTTTCTTGACACTTACCTCGCAAATGTAGGAGTTATCCGTTGCGTTCCAGTGATACCGCTTTACTTGGGCTTCCCATCTCTTCCTTCGCTCTGGGTCCCGGGGGAAGCGTAAACAACGAAGCCCTTTACGCGTCGATCCGGTGCACTTGGGAACACAACAGCCCGTCATGTCGACTCGATGCACTTGACAAGCTTGTCATTCATGCGGCTGAACACTGTCCAGCAAGTAGAAGCGTCAGCGAAGCATCCGCGCGCACTGTGTCTCGAACTAAGCACCAGCACCAAGCACTCGCAACCGCTCGCTGTGACTCAAGATGGCGTCGCAGCGAGAAAGCGGCGGCGCGGGGGCGGTCAAAGGATGGCACCACCCTGAACGGCGGCGCTGGCATCGAGGCACCCTAGGGCGCCGCGCGAAACATGTCAGCTGTAGAGATTAGTAAGAGGCGGTTGGAGGTTTGGTGGCAGCAAAGTAGGGAGACCACAAACAATGGAGACGTACAGAAACAGAGTTCCCAGTATTGGTATAGTGCCTAGAATATACTTACATTCTAGGCACTATAGTATTGGTTCAAAAAGGTTGATGCCTGGAATTCTTTGTATTGGTGTGTTTCTCAAAAATAAAGGTAGGACATTAGGCAAAATAATAACATGAGCTCGGTGGCGCAACCCACCACCCCGTTTCAAAGGGGACGCTCATAGCATCCATCCACCCGTGATAGCACGTCCGAAGCTGCGCGTCTCCTCCTCACCCAGCGTGACATGAGGGCTCTGCATTTTTTTTCCCACCGATATTGCACCTTCTTTGCACACGCTGAGTCATCTAGGGGGAGCGCCAAGAAGTCCATGCGTGGCGCATGTGTGGATGTACAGGGGAAGAGCGCCCGTGGAAGAGCGCCCGCCTCGGCTGCGGGAGGTTGTGGGTTCGATTCCCACCGCCGCCGGGCACCCACTGGTTCAAATGGGTACAAGCGTACCCCGGCCTGGCGTTCGGTTTCTTTCAGGGGTGATACGCTTGGGAAAGGAGCCTGCGCCCTGAATTCCCGTCAAAACCCTCGTGGGGACAGAATGCCGTCCTTAAGTGGTATTTATAAAATAGCGGTTTTGAAATAAAGGGGCGGTTCCTTCGGAGACAGGCCGTCGCAAGTGGCGGGCACTGGGTGACGGGTGATACGTGGTACATAGTCGGAAATACCCTTTCGAACTAATTTTAAGCGGGCTTATCGCAACTAGGAAAATTTAATCAAACTCTCCATACAAGCTATATCAACTTTGGAATCTCGAAACGCGCAATTACCCGCGGAAGTGTGGCACGACGAAATGTCGGTATCGGAGCCAGCGATACCGGAAATGGAGAGTCTGCAGCGAGCACAATGGCGTGCTCCTCGACTTTGTTTACGTCATCCATCAGCGGCCCAAAAGTGCAGTGCGGAGTGTATAGTGGATACGGTCTTGAGCTCGCGGGTTCAATCCAGGTCGCGGAATTCGATGGGAACGAAATGGAAAAAGACTCGTGTACTTCTATTTAGGTGCGCGTTAAAGAACCTCAGGTGGCAAAAACTATATAAGCCGGGTACCTTAATCATATCGTGGTTTTGCCACGTAAAACCCATGAATTTGCTTATATTAAAAAAAAGAAAAAAAGCAGGTGGCTGCGTTCTTCAGCTTGTTTCTGGGGGTGTAACAACATAAATTATTCTCGAGTCTGATTTCCGAGAAAAACATGTTACGCTTATCCTACATTTCATGCATAAATGTAATGCCGTTCCCAAATGTATGACCGCTCAACTCAGCAGCTTGTATATTATAAACGGCTGCTTTCAGTTATTCGGTGCGCTATCATAACGGCCATAATAAAACAATTAAAGGAACGGCATGTCTCACATACACTTAGAGATATGTGCAGATATGTTGCGTTCGTTGAAGAAGATAAATGTGGTACCATACGGGGCACTCAGTTTTAATGGGTTGAAAACATGGTGAGACTGTCAAAAATCCTTGTTTGAATCAAGTTAGCAGATTTACAGGCTGCCCCAAAACGGGGCGTTTATATTGATTGAGAGTTAGGAACTTGTTAAGCAGGACTTATTACCACCCATCCGTTAATTCTCTCAGGAGTCTGCGCCTCTGCACAACAGCCACGACTCTCCGGCAGCACAATCATTCGGAATAACAGTCCTCACTTGCATGCAGTCATTCACCTTTGAGACTTCAATAGTGCTGTCATGCGTTACATTCGAACGAAAATGACTATTCGGCGTCGTACAGTATATCAATGAGACTTACACACACACACACACTCACGCACGCACACGCACGCACACGCACACGCACGCATGCACACGCACGCACACACACGCACACACACACACACGCACACACACACGCACACACACACGCACACACACACGCACACACACACGCGCACACACACACACACACACACACACACACACACAAACACACAAGATGGTTTTGCCTGCTATGAATATTATTTCTGCGAATGCGAGTTTTATTTGCAGTATTCACTTGTAATTGTGCTTGTTACTGCAAACACGTGCGCTTATTCCGTCGGGAGTTCTCACTTTTTCAATTATTGCATTTAGAAGATTTGTTATTTTTTCCCTTACATATATGTCGTGAATATATATGTCTATGTACCCTTGGATTTAATTACCTAGAAACACATTGGTCATTCTTCGCGCCACGCAGTTAATAAACCTGGTTTATTTCACTCTGATACCCTAGTTACACGGGCGCGCTAACCGCAGTTAAGACGCACCTCAGTTACGGCCAACCGCAGTTACACCCAGTTAGACGGAAAGCCTAACTGCGGTTATTCCACTAACCATGGTCACTGCAAACTGAGGTTGGCCACCTCAGTTAGCTCAGGTTAACGAAGCAAACAGACAAAATGGCGGCACCCATGCGGATGGACGAAGGCGGCGCGGCTCCAACGAAGGTGACGGCCGAAAAGTCTTCCCAAAGACGTGTCAACTGGTCTGTCTCAACAACACAGTCGTTGATACATACGCCTTTGGGAAGACAATCTTGCCGCGCTGCGGTCAAACACGCGAAATGCGCGCATTTACGATGAAATGACGCGAAGCCTTAACGCACGCCTGCCTGTCGGTGAAGTGCCGTTCACAGCGAAGCAGCTTCGCCAGACGCCATACCGAAGCAATACCGTACACAGTCTAGAAAAAACACAAAAGCAACGAACTAATAAATCACAGCTAATCACAGCGCACTCGGCAGAAAATCCCAATCGAGCAATGGATTGCCTTGGCTTTCGTACCAACCGCGAACTAGACTTGGCCAGGCGTTGGCTGACTGGCTCTAACTGCTGCCAAACACCGCAAAAGCAATTCATTCAATATGCTCAGACAGTGCAGATGCTAACAGGACAGATATATTTTAAAGGAAATACATTTTTCTGTCAAAATAATTAGAAAGAACAGCTAAACAATTATTTTTTCATTCGCAGTACTGAGTATCACGTGACCCGCTTAACAGCTCTAACTGAGGACAGGTTTTCCCGTGTAACATATGTCAACTGTAGTTGACGGTAACCATAGTTCAGTCCGGTTAACTGAGGTGCGTCTTAACTGTGGTTAGCATGCCCGTGTAACTAGGGTATAATATTGTTTTCTTCGATAATAGTCCGTGATCAATATCCAGCAACAAGAAGCGCGCGCAAGATGACACTGTATCAATAATAAAATTTTCAACGTAGCCTTCATGGTGCGGAGATACCAGTTACTCTTAGAGGACAGTGGTAAAAACAGCAGTTCACCTGGCTAAAACTACATTTGGTACCGGCCGTCAAGAGTCATGGGAACACTGAAGCAACTAAAACATTTTTAAAAAATGTACTGCACAGAGGTTCTGCGAGAAAAACTGGGCGTCCCGCGCTCGCTAGCAGACGACGCGCTTGACAACGACAGCAAAATTGAAGACGTCGCGTTGTACAATCCCTGCCTCAAATATATATGTTTGGCAGAATGGTGTAAACATAAATTTGCAGTTCAAATAAAGCACTATTTTAAGAGCGTACTATGCGCAATCGGCCTCGTCGCCCGCAGCGAAAGTACGTTGAAGATGCCGCGGAGCGCGTCTCCGCCCCAATCCAGTTAGGGTGCCTCGATGCCAGCGCCGCCGTTCAGGGTGGTGCCATCCTTTGACCGCCCCCGCGCCGCCGCTTTCTCGCTGCGACGCCATCTTGAGTCACAGCGAGCGGTTGCGAGTGCTTGGTGCCGGTGCTTAGTTCGAGACACAGTGCGCGCGGATGCTTCGCTGACGCTTCTACTTGCTGGACAGTGTTCAGCCGCATGAATGACAAGCTTGTCAAGCGCATCGAGTCGACATGACGGGCTGTTGTGTTCCCAAGTGCACCGGATCGACGCGTAAAGGGCTGCGTTGTTTACGCTTCCCCCGGGACCCAGAGCGAAGGAAGAGATGGGAAGCCCAAGTACAGCGGTATCACTGGAAGGCAACGGATAGCTCCTACATTTGCGAGGTAAGTGTCAAGAAAATTTAGACTATCGCATCGTGTTTTTCATTTAAATAAGAAAGTATTCTCTGATCCTCGCTCACGTACCTACGTTCGCTCACGAACTAAGCACTGCACCGATGCTGAGTAGCCTATGGTTTGCGAGCGCGCGTCGCATAAGCTTTTGCCGTTTTGATCGGCGCAGTCTATGCGAGTAGTACCCTTATTTTAAGGACTGACGAAAATGCTTCGCCGCGAAATAGCCTTACATTAGCTACAAATCGTCATGTAAACCACCTATTTTACTTTTTCACGGGAAGCACACATCGTGTGTCTCTTGTTTCTTTTTTTTTTTCCTCAGTTTCTTTTTTCGCTACTGGTTATTTGGGACTAAAGAACGCAGTGCTTCTTCTGGGGAGAGCGGCTGTTGTGTACGTGGCAAGCGAAGCATTGTGATTTTCTCTATTCTCAGCAGATATCTTGCGGGTCTCGGGTTGTTACGTTATATAGCTGATTTTTAGACGAATATATTTGTAGCGTGGTGCTCGTAAGCCGATGCTCATTCGTGCTTATTCCCGATCGTAGTGGGTACTGTGACGGTCTTTAAATGCCTGTGCACGGTATGCCCAGGTGTAGTAGAGTTAAGGGGCATCATGGGACCAAAATGCTTCGGCGCTTTCTGGCATGGTGCCTGTTGTAGCCTGTGCATTTCTTCGAAACGTGTGAAGCGAGGTAATACAGCATTACTTCTGCGAAAATTTATTTTTAAGCACTGTAATGGGTTCTCTGTATTTACAAGGCAACTTTTCATATCAATAATCACTTTTGTTGTTTTACTTGTACATAGAAACACTTTGAAGAGGACCAGTACGAGGGAAATCGACAGGATGGGCGCCGTCTGTTAAAGTCAACAGCCCTACATCACCATGGACTATATTTTCGAAGTGAAAAACATTGATAATCTGTATTTGACTGTCTTAGTTTCATTTACGGTTTTTGTACGCGAGATGTATGCAGTGTTGTTTATTTTTTCAATGTAGTTATCAGTGTTCTAATAGTCATTTATAAAATGTTCTGTACTCGCCATCGATGTGTTTGGCTGATGCGACGTATTCGATGGTAGCTGATGTATTCTGGCTAGATATCTTGATTAATATTACCCGCGGTTGCGTTTTCTTGTTTGTATTCTTGTTTTCGATTTATATTGTGTGTAATAAGGTTGATGTACTCACCTGAACCCCCCCCCCCCCAATGTAATGAATAAATTTAAAAAAAACTCTCCCTATCACGAATTGTGTGTGTCGAGCCTACCTTGCGAATTTTTTTTATCTCGTCTTTCAACATAACCTTCAGGTGCCACACAGTACATATAATTTTTCATGTACATATCTCTTTCATGATTGACTGTACTAGACATTATAAGTAAATGTATTTTGTGCACCGTTTGGTTTCTTGTGTGTACTACGCAAGATTGACACAGACAAGTTACGTTACATTTTTCTCTACAGGACTAAGTAAACCTTATTTTCAGATTGCAGTTATTTTTACACCAGCTTAATCCTGTCAGCACACAGTTTTGGGGGCAAAAAAAAGCAAAATTGCGCGTAGATATCGTCAAATAATTCCAACGAACGCGAAGAGCACGCGCAACGCAAGGGAATCTAACAGCCGTGCGCGAGTGGCTGGCTACGGTAAAGGAGGCGTGACGTGTAAACCAAAATACAACAGCGAAAAATAAAAACTTCCACACACAGGGGGTCGCAAACCTTATATACCAAGCATCGAAGCGCAAAAAAAAAATCTTGCGTATTTCAAACATACACACGTCATATTAAATGTGATTGAATTAGGCAACTTGGGGCATGTTCCCGGTGCCATACATTTACGTCTTGGACCTTCGACGAGCTAACGGCTATTGGTTATAAAGATGTGCAGATGCGATACCGATAAAAAAATCCTCATCAAGGCAAAGCACTTGGAAGTGCGCCGCGAGTAACACTATTTATGAACGCAAGCGTAGCTGAGTCTGAGCGCCAGCGGGGTTGTCTCCACCCTGAACGGCGGCGCTGGGCATCGAGGCACCCTAAATCCAGTTCGCTCGCAGCGCCCTCGCACTATTTTTCCATACGCGGCGCCTCAGCGGCAGAGCGCCGTTCGGCCCACTCGACTATTATTGTTTCCGTAATGAGAGGAATGCTTTAAAATGGGTTTTAGTTTAAGCAGTAATTTGGAGTGAGAGACGCGGTCAAATGCTTTTTCAAAATCGAGAAATAATAACTCGATTTGGCTTTGTCTATCTAAAGCTGTTGCTAAGTCGTGAACTGTTTCTACGAGCTGAGTTACGGTAGAAAAACCTCGCCGAAGCCATGTTGTCTTGCGTCAATGATTGCGTTGTCGTTAAGAGAGGTGGAAATGTGTTTGAAAATTACATGTTCGAGGGTTTTTGCGAATGTGTAGAGTAAACATATTGGCCTGTAGGATGTGAGGATAGACAGATTTGCCGTTTTGGTATGGGGATGACTTTCGCGTACTTCCAGTTGGTTGGTACTTCCGCGCATGACAGTGATTTCTCGTATATTAAGGTTAAATACTTTGAACACCATT
>NC_051163.1:60558855-60580976 GCF_013339745.2 Dermacentor silvarum | reverse complement strand
TTGTCGACGCCGTCGGCGTTTGCCCGCAGTTCGCGTCCAAATGCGTGTCTGGCCGTTGGTGACTGTTGCCAGAGCCTCACTGATATAAATAGGGCACTTTGGTGCCGCAGCTAACGTCGCTTCCATTGCCCTCCCCCCGGCCTCCTCTCGCGTGCGCTTCGGAAGAAGGCGACGTTTGCTCCTACCTCTATGGTGATTGTAAAGGAGGAAAGGAGACGCCTACTTTCGTGGTGGGTGGTGGTGGTGTGGAGAAACAATTTAATCAGAAATTAAGAGAGTTGCTCTACAGAAGCACTGGGTGGCTCACTATTCCGGAAGTCCCACATGGAACATGATCGCCCGCTCGGGCGCGGGCCACCAAGGCGCGTTGAGCGTCCAGGGTAGAGCAGCCAAGCAGGAACTCCTCCCAAGCCTCTCGTTGTGGGTATGGGGAAGGGGGATGAAAAAGGAAGGGGTATGAGGGGCATACTGCCATCATGTGATAGGTGTCGGCCAGGACACCCACAATGCGCACAGTAGCCGTGTATACCCGGTATGAAATGCTGGGCGGCCGCAGGACACAAGAAGGTGTTAGTCTGCAAGCGTCTCAGAAGTCTTTCATCCGCTTTAGAGAGGCCCCGTGCAGGGTCTGGGTAAAGGCGGCGTGAGCTGCGATAATGCTCTAGAATTGCGCGGTACTGCGTAAGAGCTGAGGTGTCTGGGGTAGACGCAGAGTCGGAGGTGGTAACGGCCCGGGAGGGAGAGACGCAGGCAGCGGCATGCGCCGCTTCGTTACCGGGGTGACCCGCGTGGCCAGGAGACCAGACGATGCGGATGGAGTGAGGCTCAAAGCGCCATGAGGCCGCCCGAAGAAGGTGGGCGGCCAGAGCAGCTATGGTACCCTGGAGGTATCGGGAACAGGCGTAGCGCGAGTCCGTGATAATGACCCTTGAGGTCGGGTGAGAGGCGGCCAAAGCGATGGCCACCTCTTCGGCCTGTGTTGTGTCCGGTGAGCTGAAAGAGAGACCATCAATGTGGTGGCCCTCGGAGATCACTGCGGCCGTAATGTGTCCGGAGGGAGTTGGTCCCGAGACATCTACATAGAAGACGTCAGGAGAATTGGAGTACCGAGTGTGAAGAGAGTGTGCTCGGGCTAGGCGTCTGCCTGTGTGTTGAGTGGGATCCATGTTGCGAGGAAGAGGTTCAACCCAAAGTTTGTGCCGCCATAGCTCCGGGACAGAAGCAGGGGGAAGTGGGGTAGAGATCGGGTTCAGTGAGAGCCTATCCAGAAGGCGGCGCCCAGGAGTCGTCTGGGACAGGCGATTGACTTGGTTGACGAGATGGGCCTCCCGCAACTCGTCATACGAGTTGTGTACTCCCAAGGCCGCAAAGCGGCGATTGGAGGTAGCAATGGGAAGGTCTAGTGCTCGCTTGTGAACCGAGCGGAGCAGTGCGTCCAGCTGGTTCTCGTGGTGGCGACGCAAGCGAAGGTAGGGAGTGGCGTAAAGGACTCTGCTGGTCACAAACGCTTGAGCCAAGCGGAGGAAGTGCCAGCCGCGGAGGCCGCCACGTTTGGTGGAGACCCGCCGAATCATACGGCTAACCTGCTCGCTAGTGCGTCGAAGACGGGCAAAGGTAGAACCAGGGTTGAGAGTAGAGGAGATGTGGAGGCCTAATATGCGAATTTCTGAGACGACCTGTATCGGGCCTGACGGGAGATATATCTGAGGTGGCGGTAGAGGTGAGATTGAGAGAAGAGATGATTTGGTAGGGGAACATTCCAGGCCACATGATGAGGCATAGGTGTCCACAATAAGTGCCGCGCGCTGCATGCGGTCTTCAATTTGTGCGGGGGAGCCCGAGTTGGTCCAGATGGTAATGTCATCTGTGTATAGAGCGTGGTGTGTGTCCTCTACCTGGGCGAGGAGCGAAGGAAGTTGGAGCATGGCTAGATTGAAGAGGAGCGGTGAGAGGACCGCTCCCTGTGGTGTACCCCGGGTGCCTAGTGGGTACGGACCGTGTTCTGCAGAGTCGATGCGGATGAAGGCGGTGCGATGTGAGAGGAATGCACAGATGTACCTGAAAGCTCTAGATCCGCAATTCGTGGTACTAAGGTTGGTAAGGATACTACTGTGTTTGACATTGTCGAGGGCGCCTCGGAGATCGAGGGCCAGAACGGCTTTGTCATTGTGGCGCATAGTATTAGGTACAATGATGTCGTGCTGGAGTTGGAGAAGGACGTCCTGTGCCGACAGATGTGAGCGAAACCCAAACATCGAGTCAGCAAAGACGCCTTTCCTTTCCAGATATGTGGAGAGACGGTCGCGGACCATGGTCTCCATGAGTTTGCCCGCACAGGAGGTGAGCGAGATGGGGCGCAATGCCTCAATGTTGACGGGCGTACCGGGTTTGGGAATGAATGTGACCACCGAAGTGGTCCATTCCACGGGGAGGGGTTCTACCTCCCATACTGTGTTGATTAAATGTAAGAGCGAGAGGTATGCTGAGTCGGGAAGGTTGGCCAGGAGAGTGACCGTAATACCATCCCGGCCTGGGGCAGTACCTCGCTTCATTTTGGCCAGCGCCGCCCGAAGATCGGGAAGCGTGAAGGGGGCGTCGAGTTCGGGGTTGGGGAGCCCGGAGTAGACGTACTCCGGGCCCTTGGGGTCGACGGTAGGACACAGATAGCGGTCGCAGAGGTCGTTCGCGAGTTGGCTCGTTGGGCCCTGGTAGGCATAGTAGGCCCGACGAAGTTGGCGTTGTGTTTCCCCGCGGGTAGTGGAAGGATCCAGAAGGCTCCTAAAGAGTCGCCACGTACTCTTGGAGCTCATCTGACCTGCTGCCTTCATGCATGTATCGACCCAATTTGTGTCCGCAAGCTGTGCAGAGTAGTCAGCTGCTTCCGCGGTAAGCGCCTGTATGCGGGAGCGAAGCTTACGATTTAGCTTGTATCGTCGCCATCGGCGGGTAAGGCTGTGGCGTGCCTCCCAAAGGTGGAGGAGGTGGGGATCTACTGCGGGGGCTGAGGTGGAGGTACAAATGCATCGGGTGTATGATTGATCGGTGTGGAGGGCGTATGATGCCCATGCCTGGTAGTCCTGCGGGGATGGGAGCAGGGGGAAAGGCGTGGCGCGAAAAGCTGACCAGTCCGTGATGCGGGCTGCGCCCCGGATTTGGCGCATTTTCTGCGTCGGGAAGGCAATCCGAAGCAGGAAATGATCACTGTCAAGAGTGTCCTCGAGTGTCAGTGTCAAGAGTGTCCTGTTACGTGGGAGAACCCACGTAACATATTTGATGTTTCGTGTGAGCGAGAGGTCCGGGCAGGTATCGCGTGTCACTGAATTTCCCAGGCGTGTGGGATGCGCTGAGTCGGTGAGTAGCGTGAACCCGAGAGCAGAGATAAGCTCCTTAAGCTTGCGGCCCCGAGCCTTTTCATAGTGGTACCCCCAGTGTGGGCTAGGAGCATTGAAGTCTCCAACCACCACAAGGGGTTGCCGAGCCGCCGCTTGGAGAGCCCGATAGAAGAGTTCCGCGAAAGTGACCCGTTGAAGGTGCGGGGGACAGTACACGTTGAGAATATGGATTGACTGGGCCCCGCGTTTCTGGGGAAGAACGGAGATCATGCAGTAATCATTGGGAAGGTCAAGGCCTAGATCGACCTGAACAGCCGTATATGATTTGTGAACGAGGAGACTGGTGGTGGTGCCGCCTATATAGGAGCAGTAGCCTGAAAGGGTAGGGTTTGGACCGGCTTCTTGGAGGGCAAGAACAGAAGGGAGAGAGCCCCGAGATTGAAGGAAGAGGAGAAGATGCGAGCGCTTTCGCCTGTTCCCGAAGCCCCTGGAGTTCCACTGGATGATTTCGAATTGGGATGATGGCGAATGTGTAGATGAAGGAGTCGCCTTAAGCGACCACGGCGCAGAACGCGCGTTTGTTCTCCGCCGTGCGTTCACTCCCCGTGAAAGCGCGCGCCCCTCGCGCCCTTTCACTCGCACATACAGCGTTCGGCGCTCGGCGACGATTTCATCTCCATTGACGTCATACGGAACCTCACGGCGACGGCGACGCCGACGGCAGAAATCTGCTTTTGAGTGTCCATATTTGCTATTGCAATAAAACGATGAAGTCAACGCATCGTCAACGCCACGCTCGCAATCGCCTGTTTGGCGGAGCCAAGGCAGCGTTCTGCCTTCAGCTGCTGGCATAATAAATTTTGTGCGCAGGCCACTGTATAAGCGCCACTAGCGTACCGGCTGAACTGCTGTTGTGTATGCACTGCTCTGAGCGAAACAGGTAGTAAACGTCAAGCTAACGTCATCTATTACTTCACTGTGCGCTGATTAACGCCGATGCTTCCCCGCCGGTCTCGTCTCGTGCGCCACCGAGGTGCAACTCCTGCAATGCCCCCTGGCGACGCTCCGTATCACGACAACATTGTGAGACGCCTGGTCGCTGCCGGGGCGCTGTTTCTCCTACGTAGCTAGGGAGCCTACATGCAAGCGCTTGCATGTAGGCTCCCTATACGTAGCTGGGAGTTGACCTGCGCGCTGCGTCGCGATGTGTCTCACCCGCGCATTGGTAGGACACCGTCTTGAGAAGGCCAAGCCTATAACGCTAAGCCTTGCTACCACTGGAAATGCTTCGCTTTTCATTTTTTAGTAATTTGTTTCGCAACCTCATTACATTAATTCTATCCAACGGTAAAATGTAACCAACTCGACTTTGTATCACAGCATATAATACTCCAAGAAATATTTGAAGCGACTTTTTTGCCATTCTAAGGACACACAGAACTAAACAAAACAAACACAGCAAACGTATCCTAAAGGAACCACGTTTTAGAAACCATCCAGCAAGGTTTGAGAACAACGTAATAAAATATGCGATTGTTCACCATTTTTTTTTCATATGTTACGTCACCGCATCCGCCAAAACAGAAATGGCGGCCAGAAACCGCACAACATGTTTTTGGCCGAAAGTAAGCCACGGACGCACTTGTCAATATTTCGAGATGGACCACAATTTTTTTAGACAGAAATCGCACATGGTCAAGGTCAATGTCTGGTGCCCTTCTCGCGGATCGAATGGCATAAATACACTCCATGAGATTACTCGTTTCATAGGATGAAAGCAAACTAAACTGTATACATCCCCATTAGTTGTAGAGCATTTAAATGACCGCTTTACTGAAGCTTCGCTTCACATAGCTCCAAAGAAGTGCGTTGGATCAGCGCTAATTTTCGTTTTCTTGCACTTTGACACTCAATGATATAGGCTGCCAGGGAATTTTCATAGAGACAGTTGTGAAAAAATTTGGAAAGGCGCGGCAATTTCAATGTACCCCCGAGGTAGACTAATCGATATGTGGTTAGCTTGGCTCGTTTTAGTCTTTGGCATCAGCTGCGCACATCGAACATGGTGGCTCCAGTGTAGGTGACTGACTGACTGAGGTGACTGAGGTGACTGAGGTTACTGAGCGGGGTGACTGAGTGTCTACGGCGTAGCGCTGCTGATGAACACCAGGTCGCGGGCTCGATTCCCGGCCGCAGTGGACCCATTCCGATGAAGGCGCAATGTACGTAAAAAATAAAAAGAAATTCTGCAGATCCCGCACTGTGTTAATCGGAGTTATGCGGTGTTTTTGCCAGTACTTAGCTATCTAACATCGTTTGCACTTCCGCAAAGCGAAATCAAGTGGACCAACGTGCTCTAGTAAATTATTTGCTTTAGTAAAGTACTCCGGCGGCTGCTGCTTACGGCTCGGCCACCGCATGTTGACGGCGATCTGGGACGCGGGCAAAGTGCGCGCCCGCACGGGCCTCGTCTTCAAAGCGATCTATGATGTGGACGAAGTACGACCAGTGCCGGCAGCTTCGTAACCGCGGTGCTTTCAACGTTTAGTTTGCGTTGAAGCGAGACACAGCACGAAGGTCAATTCGCTCGCTACTGCTTTCCTGACTGCGGCGTTTTGACAGCGAGTTTCCGCGGTCATCGAGCGAAATGTGTTCACGTTTACCTGTGCGGACGTGACACCGTGCTTGTTAATTTAGTTAGTAAACGAATGTTGGCAAGTTTATACGACCGCTAAAACTAATATGCTTACTTCGTGTAGCTGTCTAGTAATTTGTTACCTCAATCGATGCTTCGCCTTTCGGGCGAAACTGCGACTTTTTTACTTAGGTAGCGGACGACCGTAAGCTAGAGAAACACGGAATGTGACGTCATCGGCGGCTACCTGCTATGCAATCGTATACGTACCTATGCCTGTGTGTTGCGGTGTATGTTAAAACTACAATGAAATTCGGGCACTCGGGGGAAGAAACTTTAAAGCATGATTAACTTTAGTGGTCATCAAGTCTGTACAACGTCGCCTAGTTTCTGCCTTGCGTGAGCTGCTACGAGGGAAGTACTGAGGATAGTAGACCGGTCCCGGAGTTAGTGCACGGCAACTAAGAGCACGAGCTGTCACGTGCAAAGATGACGAAGAAGTGACGCGGGTCGCACGCGTCGAGTGTTTCAAGAAGCTGGCTGCCTTAGGAACGAGAGAAGCCTGCGTGCGATCGTGGATGATGTACCCGAAACTATAGATCATTGCTTCATAAGTTGTAAAGATGCAATATTCTGTTGGGATGTGCTTCGAAGGTCTCTTAAGGAAGACTTCATTTTGTATCAGCATACCATCCGATACTTGATTGCACCTCACGAAGAAGACGTGCCATTCGATATGTTTTTTTTTTTTTTCTAATTGGACGACATTTTTTATTTATTTATTCATTTACAGATGCCGCAGCCCAGAAGGGTTACGGCAGGAGTAGGTGAATACAATATGTGGCAAATATAAATCACAATACAAAAGAAGCGTACGTGAGAACATGGTTAAGTGGAATACTCAATAGCATCCCCAAACTCTCTATGTGGTAAGCAACGGATGGAACCAGGCAGATCATTCCAGAGTTCAATAGTTCAAGGAAAAAATCTGTATTTAAAAGTGTTGGTGTGAACGAAAAAGACAGATAAGTTTAAGTTATTACTGTTTCTCGTGATTAGGGGCTTTGCACGGGTCAGATATGTGTTGGGGGAGGGCATAATATGGAGAGTGAAATAAAGAGTGCAGAAGTTTCAGAGAATTCATGTGACGACGGTGGGAAAGAGGGGTTAAACCGAGCATATGCAGATGAGATGACGGTGAAAACATTCTGTCGTAGCGGCGGTATATGAAACGAACCGCCTTTTTTTGAACAGATTCAATTTTGTGCTCACCCAAAATTTTTTAAGGGTTCCATATGGTAGCCGCATATTCAAGAATAGGTCTGACAAGTGTTTTGTATGTAATGAGTTCAGTTTATTTCGGGGCAACGCGTAGGGTTCGGGTCAGGTAACCAAGTTTTTTAGTGCTTTGTTGCAAGTTAGAAAATGTTCTGACCAGGATAACCTTGGAATGAAAAGGAGGACTTAATACTTTTATTCATATGCGCGCTGCAGAAAAGTGGATTTTTAGGAGTAGTTGAAATATGAGCAATTATCATGCTTGTGCAAGGATATGACGACTGTTTTTTTTTAAGTTAATGTTCACGTGCCAGAGCTCACGCCATTCACAAAAACTTATGGAACATTAATTGAGAGTGTTAGGATCGTTAGGTGTAGAAATGACATTGTAGAGAACGCAGCCGTCAGTGTAAAGCCGAATTTTTACCCAAACAAGGTTTGGGATGTCGTTATTATAAAGTAAAAAAAAGCAAAGGCCCCAAAATAGAATCTTGGGGTACTCCGAAAGATGCGTCAGGGGAGTTGACTCAATTAGATGAATTAAACTGACATACCTTATGAAACACACGCATGTTAGAGCGACACGGTGAACCCATTGTTCCTCAGTATGCTCAAATGATTGGTCACTTGAAGGACATGTATGACCTAACGGAATTTCAACCGGAGTGCTATATACCACCCTGTGCTAAGTTGCCTGTCGTTGCCACCTCTTTATGTTCAAAACTACCTGTAATTTTTCTTTCGTTCATGGTATACAAACCGTGATTTGTACGGCTTTTCTAGGCCGTCAATATGCGATGGGTTGGCTATAGTGTTTGGGCCATTTGATGCTATCGCTTCAATAATAAACTGAATGGCATCAACAAAATGTTTCCGGTGACTGCTGTACTCGACTAATGTAGTATATGAACTTGCTTGTCTTCGCATATAGAATGGCCTGTCTTTTGCATAAAAGTGCTCCATTATAAGTCGGATACTATGTATACATATACGGGGTGGCAAATTTTTAAATATTGGCTCTGGCAGATAGCATAATTATTGTAATTGAGCTGGATTATTTGAAGAAGCGGGCATTACTAGCACGAGAAACCGAAACACATTCAACTAATTAACAGAAGTTCACTAATTAACTGCTTAATATTGTTACAATGTACTTTACTGTATATATTGCAATTTACGAAGTGTAGCCGGGGATCTTGCAGGAGGTAACGACTCGAAATTAATTTCCAGGATGACCCCATTTTCGAGATATTATTTCCCGAAGTGTAAGACATCACACCACGGATATCATACCGGGAAGTCGCTCAACACTACAGACTCAATCACGCAGCTCACGAAGATGCAAGTGACAACATGCAGATTGTTGCAATCCAACACGTTTCAACACCCAACGAGGCTACAGCTCATGTTCCCGGCGCAATATGCCTAAGAGTGTCTACACTGCGAACAGCTAGGAACCCTTTGTCACATTGTCATAGAGTGTAAGAAAAATCCAGACTTGCCACCCCGAGCCCCCCTACCCCCAAGAGCGGTGGGAAACGCTGCTGTCCAGCTCCCACCTCTCGGATCAAGTCTTCTTTGAGTGAGAAGACAGTCGTAGCCAAGATGGCACGTGGGCTCTCACGAAGAAGGAGCCCCTCCGGCAAAATCGTCCTCTTGCTCAATAAAGATTGAAAGGAGGATGAGGTGGAACAATTGCCGGCTATGTATACCAGGCTAACCCCACTTGCTTCAAATCATCATCATCACCACCACCACCATGTTTCCCTCTCTTTTCAATTTCACACGCCTAATTCTAACGCATTATAGTTTCCACACCGGAAGTTTATGTTTAAGGGAAGTTTATTGCGACAAAAACGTTCTTGAAAATACATGGGCACTTGGCTTCGTGTACAAAAAAAAAAAAACATTACATTACTAATGACAGTGGCACATATATAATCAACAGTGCGCATTATGAAAAAAATTCTGCAGCCCTCCCCCCTTGGAGAAAATGGGGGTCAGCGAAGCTTGTCGTGTCCTGACCTTCGTCAGGGTTAACGTAAGGTTCACGACATGTCACGGTAGTAAAACATAAACGTTTAATAAATGTATGCATAGAAGGAAGGAAACGTAGAACGCAACGGAGAGAAAAGTTGCACGAAAGGGAAACCAAAGTAGAAGGAAAGAGAACGAAAAGTAGTAGGAAAGGGAAGGCAAAGTAGTAGGTCAGGCACACACACAACAACCTTCGCCTACCCCGTTGGGCAAGGGCTGGTAATTTTCTTTCTTTCTCTCTCTCTGTTTCTTTCTTGTCTCTCCCTCCCCTGCTATCTTTCTTTCTTTCTCACTTTCTGTGTTTCTCTCTCTCTTTCTTTCTTTTCTGTCCCTGGTATGTGCCATTGGTACGCAGGCACAAGCTGGAATACCCTAGCGCAAGACAGGGATAATTGGAGATCGCAGGGAGAGGCCTTCGTCCTGCAGTGGACATATATATATATATATATATATATATATATATATAGGCTGATGATGATGATGATGATGTGCCATTGAGCTTCGACCCTTTCGGCACTTTCGCCAGGGTCGGCCCACTTTTCAGCGTGACACCAACACCACCGCCGAAACTTGTGAGCCTATAAAGCTTCGCTGAAAAAAAGCAAAACCCACCAGGGTTACGTACAAGTCCGGCAGGTGATCTGGCCTGCCAGAAATTAAGGCGTTATAGAGCCTCCGACAGCCGGGCAGTGCTTTGGAGCCAAATGCAGAGCGTGAACCTCTTCCTTATCCCAAACAAAGCTGTAACAATTGCTCTGGAAAGGTTGCGAGTTTCTAATCAGTAGTTATTCAATATAAGGGCAAAACGAATCGCGAGAATGGCTTTGCAATTCGGTCCGCCAGCAACAAAAGCCTTTTAGTCTGAAATATCTCAAAGCCCAATTAAATAAGTGCAATAACGTGATAATACAGGTGATATTACTGTATACAGAATAAGGCGCATGCAAGAGCATGCTCAATCCATTAGCAGCTAGTACTGGCAGACTTTACCTAACAAATTACAAGTAATTATTTACTTGCAATTAATTTTATATTATTGTGGTAGCAATTGCCCAGACGCTCGAAGCCCAAAAGAAGCCGTCGGTGCCACCGTTGTCGTGCTGTCCCGTGCTCGATGGCGCATGCACAGCTAGCGCGCGAAGGGTCAGAGCAATGCCTCCTACATCAGTAACACAGGGTGCCTTTGGCCGCAAAAACGACGAAGTCAACGCACCGTCAAAGCTACGCTCGCAATCGCCTGGGTGGCGGAGCCGAGGCAGCGTTCTGCCTTGAGCTGCTGGCATAATAAGCTTTGTGCGGACGCCACTGTATAAGCGCAACTAGCGTATCGGCTGAACTGCTGTTGTGTATGCACTGCTCCGAACGAAACGGATATAGTAAACGTCAACCTCACGTCATCTACTACTTCACTGGCCGCGCATTAACGCCGATGCCTTCCCGTCGGTCTCATTTCGTACGCCACCCAGGTCCAACGCGCGCAACGCCCCCTGGCGACGCTCCTTATCACGACAACGTTGTGAGACGCCTGGTAGCTGATTGGGCGCTGCTTCTCCTACGCAGCTGGGAGTTGATCTGCGCGCTGCATCGCGCCAACGTGTCTCTCTCGAGTATGGATAGGTGGGACACCGTCTGAAGAGATCAAGCGCAACTTTAAGCCTAGCTATCGCTGTCAATGCTTCGCTATTAAATGCGAAGCATTTCTTGGCGAACATTTGCCGCTTTGACAGTATCTATCTATATATCTATCGATCTACCTATTTATCTATCTCTATCTATATAGCCGCCTAGGTCTTAGTACTTTCGTGGTCGTTTCCTTAACTTGGTATTTACCAAAATTGGCATAGTATGACAAGTCTTGTATGGCGAACATAAATGGTAAGTCACGACATGAATGGCGTGGCATGCGTGTCATGTAGGTCATGAAACAGTCACCTACGTATTGGTGCTCTCATGGTCGTTTCGTTAACTTGGTAGGCTCCCCGCACACTGCTTCGCATAACATCGATACCCACAGGGCGTGGGATCTGCCGGCGTTTTTTAAAGCCGTGCCTGCGGCCTGGCTGTTCCCTTGCCCAACAGGCCAACCAATCACAGAAGAGCACGCCCGCCGCGCGCGGCGCTGGGGTCCTGGGCGAGCTCCACCGGATGGCGCTCG
The DNA here is from genome assembly GCF_013339745.2 of Dermacentor silvarum. Classification (NCBI taxonomy): domain Eukaryota; kingdom Metazoa; phylum Arthropoda; class Arachnida; order Ixodida; family Ixodidae; genus Dermacentor; species Dermacentor silvarum. The sequence goes on along the minus strand of NC_051163.1, from coordinate 60,569,539 downwards.
CCTCCGCGCATTCGCGGGAGCGGCGGCGCCGCCAGTGCGGGGGTAATAAAACGAAAAAGAACCAGAAAGCTCCCCTTGGCGCATGCGCTTCTGTACGGTAGTGAGGAATGAAACACTGCTTGCGGATAGAATGGATTCGCCTGCAATAGCCTGCAATAACGTTCTACTAAAGAAAGCTTCGCTTTAAAAAATAGTGTAATTCGATCATGACGCCATGTTCATCCTATTTTAGGGACTACAAGTCGCTCTATCTGACGCCGTACATCCAAGCGGGCCAGATCGACTTAGCCAGGAACTTGAGTCGAGTGAAGTTGTTCGAGGACCACATCGGGGCAGAGACGCACTCCGGCTACATTACCATCGACAAGTGGAAAAAAAGCAACCTCTTCTTTGTCCACATTCGTGCCCTGGTGCGTATTTAATACGGTAACAACCTGTGGTCCACTATACTCTCCGTGGGAGAGCACGTGTGCTTGACTAGCACAGATTCGACCCGCAGCAATGACAAATATACGTCAACTTCGAAGCAGTAACCCCGAGCACTTTTATGTGATGGCATTTTCATATTTATCTACAGTGTATAGGTATACAGTATAGACAAGAGCAAAAGAACAGCAGCTGTTCCCAAAGAAGTGTCAGGTCGTTCGTAACCACCATTAACGTGCGTGCGCCTAGGATCTTAACGAGGCCATATTTCTGTTGGTGTCTTTACACATAAGGCAACAGCAAAGCACAAGAAGCTTGGTGAAGAAAAATGTATCAAATTGGATTTTCTTTTTTTTTTTTTGTTTGGTTGTATGTGTTTGTCTCAGGTGTTTCTTATTCTGTTGTAATAAGCGTCATAATTGGCACGACGAATACCACCCCCCGCAAGGAATGTCCCATGCTTCGAGAACACATCAACAACAAAAGAATATTATTCAGATTCAATGCACATCTTGTAATATATAAGCGAAGCCTACAAGTGGTTAAATTAATGTTCTGAGTTTTCAGAGCTTATTTCTGAGTTAATTCAGAAGGTGTCCTTCTGAGTTCTTTTTTTTAATCTTTTTATAAATTCAGAGTTTTTTGGTACGGTGTAATTTACAATACGGTTACATACCCCAAGATCAGAGCTTTCTGGGTTGTACTTATTTTTAAGTTTATTGAATACTTAGTGCAGATACAAAAGTATAGATATTTAGTACAGAAAAAGGTCCCATAGTGTAAACACTGTAGGGGGACCTTTGATAATGTTAAAAAAAAACACAAATACTATTTAACAGCAGAAAAGCACCGAAATATAAAATTACGAAAATACAAATACAAATGCAAATACATATTGAGGCGAAACAATAATACAATGGAAAATATAAAACAATATGGATAAGGCATAATCTGAAGTAGTAAACGAAGCAAACAGTATTCAAAACGACAGAGTTGAAGTTTTGTTTAAAAGACATATTCAATAAACGGTGCTATAGGTTAAACATGAAATTGCGAAGCGGATGTTTGAATGACGATATAGAAAAGGCACACCTAATGTTATAAGGCAATTAATTCCAAAGTTTCATTAAAACAAATCCTACACTTTGAGAACCATAGTTCCCTCCTTTGGGAGTATGACATTTTTATTGGAGGAAAAGCGCGTAATATTTGAATTCGTAAGGTGTTGGATAAGAATAAATTTCAGAAGACTATAGTCTTTAACTCCTTGATAAGCAAATGTGTAGACTATAAATTTGATTAGATTGTCAATGTTTCGTATATGCAGTTCCCGGTGCCGATCTGTAACATGTGAACGTCGGTTGCTCCAGTTGAGAATGCGAATGGCTTGATTCGGTAAATGTTGAAGGGAAGAAAGGTGGCAATGATATGTTTGACCCCAGGAGGCAATACAATAATTTAGATGACTGTGAATGAATGCATAATATAAGGTGATCAAAGTAGTCAAGTCAAAGTAACATCTAGCTTTTAGTAATACCCTAGTACCATAACAAGATTTCCGCTACAGCTCATTATTATGCCATTGACGTCATACGGAACCTCACGGCGACGGCGACGCCGACGGCAGAAATCTGCTTTTGAGTGTCCATATTTGCTATTGCAATAAAACGATGAAGTCAACGCATCGTCAACGCCACGCTCGCAATCGCCTGTTTGGCGGAGCCAAGGCAGCGTTCTGCCTTCAGCTGCTGGCATAATAAATTTTGTGCGCAGGCCACTGTATAAGCGCCACTAGCGTACCGGCTGAACTGCTGTTGTGTATGCACTGCTCTGAGCGAAACAGGTAGTAAACGTCAAGCTAACGTCATCTATTACTTCACTGTGCGCTGATTAACGCCGATGCTTCCCCGCCGGTCTCGTCTCGTGCGCCACCGAGGTGCAACTCCTGCAATGCCCCCTGGCGACGCTCCGTATCACGACAACATTGTGAGACGCCTGGTCGCTGCCGGGGCGCTGTTTCTCCTACGTAGCTAGGGAGCCTACATGCAAGCGCTTGCATGTAGGCTCCCTATACGTAGCTGGGAGTTGACCTGCGCGCTGCGTCGCGATGTGTCTCACCCGCGCATTGGTAGGACACCGTCTTGAGAAGGCCAAGCCTATAACGCTAAGCCTTGCTACCACTGGAAATGCTTCGCTTTTCATTTTTTAGTAATTTGTTTCGCAACCTCATTACATTAATTCTATCCAACGGTAAAATGTAACCAACTCGACTTTGTATCACAGCATATAATACTCCAAGAAATATTTGAAGCGACTTTTTTGCCATTCTAAGGACACACAGAACTAAACAAAACAAACACAGCAAACGTATCCTAAAGGAACCACGTTTTAGAAACCATCCAGCAAGGTTTGAGAACAACGTAATAAAATATGCGATTGTTCACCATTTTTTTTTCATATGTTACGTCACCGCATCCGCCAAAACAGAAATGGCGGCCAGAAACCGCACAACATGTTTTTGGCCGAAAGTAAGCCACGGACGCACTTGTCAATATTTCGAGATGGACCACAATTTTTTTAGACAGAAATCGCACATGGTCAAGGTCAATGTCTGGTGCCCTTCTCGCGGATCGAATGGCATAAATACACTCCATGAGATTACTCGTTTCATAGGATGAAAGCAAACTAAACTGTATACATCCCCATTAGTTGTAGAGCATTTAAATGACCGCTTTACTGAAGCTTCGCTTCACATAGCTCCAAAGAAGTGCGTTGGATCAGCGCTAATTTTCGTTTTCTTGCACTTTGACACTCAATGATATAGGCTGCCAGGGAATTTTCATAGAGACAGTTGTGAAAAAATTTGGAAAGGCGCGGCAATTTCAATGTACCCCCGAGGTAGACTAATCGATATGTGGTTAGCTTGGCTCGTTTTAGTCTTTGGCATCAGCTGCGCACATCGAACATGGTGGCTCCAGTGTAGGTGACTGACTGACTGAGGTGACTGAGGTGACTGAGGTTACTGAGCGGGGTGACTGAGTGTCTACGGCGTAGCGCTGCTGATGAACACCAGGTCGCGGGCTCGATTCCCGGCCGCAGTGGACCCATTCCGATGAAGGCGCAATGTACGTAAAAAATAAAAAGAAATTCTGCAGATCCCGCACTGTGTTAATCGGAGTTATGCGGTGTTTTTTGCCAGTACTTAGCTATCTAACATCGTTTGCACTTCCGCAAAGCGAAATCAAGTGGACCAACGTGCTCTAGTAAATTATTTGCTTTAGTAAAGTACTCCGGCGGCTGCTGCTTACGGCTCGGCCACCGCATGTTGACGGCGATCTGGGACGCGGGCAAAGTGCGCGCCCGCACGGGCCTCGTCTTCAAAGCGATCTATGATGTGGACGAAGTACGACCAGTGCCGGCAGCTTCGTAACCGCGGTGCTTTCAACGTTTAGTTTGCGTTGAAGCGAGACACAGCACGAAGGTCAATTCGCTCGCTACTGCTTTCCTGACTGCGGCGTTTTGACAGCGAGTTTCCGCGGTCATCGAGCGAAATGTGTTCACGTTTACCTGTGCGGACGTGACACCGTGCTTGTTAATTTAGTTAGTAAACGAATGTTGGCAAGTTTATACGACCGCTAAAACTAATATGCTTACTTCGTGTAGCTGTCTAGTAATTTGTTACCTCAATCGATGCTTCGCCTTTCGGGCGAAACTGCGACTTTTTTACTTAGGTAGCGGACGACCGTAAGCTAGAGAAACACGGAATGTGACGTCATCGGCGGCTACCTGCTATGCAATCGTATACGTACCTATGCCTGTGTGTTGCGGTGTATGTTAAAACTACAATGAAATTCGGGCACTCGGGGGAAGAAACTTTAAAGCATGATTAACTTTAGTGGTCATCAAGTCTGTACAACGTCGCCTAGTTTCTGCCTTGCGTGAGCTGCTACGAGGGAAGTACTGAGGATAGTAGACCGGTCCCGGAGTTAGTGCACGGCAACTAAGAGCACGAGCTGTCACGTGCAAAGATGACGAAGAAGTGACGCGGGTCGCACGCGTCGAGTGTTTCAAGAAGCTGGCTGCCTTAGGAACGAGAGAAGCCTGCGTGCGATCGTGGATGATGTACCCGAAACTATAGATCATTGCTTCATAAGTTGTAAAGATGCAATATTCTGTTGGGATGTGCTTCGAAGGTCTCTTAAGGAAGACTTCATTTTGTATCAGCATACCATCCGATACTTGATTGCACCTCACGAAGAAGACGTGCCATTCGATATGTTTTTTTTTTTTTCTAATTGGACGACATTTTTTATTTATTTATTCATTTACAGATGCCGCAGCCCAGAAGGGTTACGGCAGGAGTAGGTGAATACAATATGTGGCAAATATAAATCACAATACAAAAGAAGCGTACGTGAGAACATGGTTAAGTGGAATACTCAATAGCATCCCCAAACTCTCTATGTGGTAAGCAACGGATGGAACCAGGCAGATCATTCCAGAGTTCAATAGTTCAAGGAAAAAATCTGTATTTAAAAGTGTTGGTGTGAACGAAAAAGACAGATAAGTTTAAGTTATTACTGTTTCTCGTGATTAGGGGCTTTGCACGGGTCAGATATGTGTTGGGGGAGGGCATAATATGGAGAGTGAAATAAAGAGTGCAGAAGTTTCAGAGAATTCATGTGACGACGGTGGGAAAGAGGGGTTAAACCGAGCATATGCAGATGAGATGACGGTGAAAACATTCTGTCGTAGCGGCGGTATATGAAACGAACCGCCTTTTTTGAACAGATTCAATTTTGTGCTCACCCAAAATTTTTTAAGGGTTCCATATGGTAGCCGCATATTCAAGAATAGGTCTGACAAGTGTTTTGTATGTAATGAGTTCAGTTTATTTCGGGGCAACGCGTAGGGTTCGGGTCAGGTAACCAAGTTTTTTAGTGCTTTGTTGCAAGTTAGAAAATGTTCTGACCAGGATAACCTTGGAATGAAAAGGAGGACTTAATACTTTTATTCATATGCGCGCTGCAGAAAAGTGGATTTTTAGGAGTAGTTGAAATATGAGCAATTATCATGCTTGTGCAAGGATATGACGACTGTTTTTTTTAAGTTAATGTTCACGTGCCAGAGCTCACGCCATTCACAAAAACTTATGGAACATTAATTGAGAGTGTTAGGATCGTTAGGTGTAGAAATGACATTGTAGAGAACGCAGCCGTCAGTGTAAAGCCGAATTTTTACCCAAACAAGGTTTGGGATGTCGTTATTATAAAGTAAAAAAAAGCAAAGGCCCCAAAATAGAATCTTGGGGTACTCCGAAAGATGCGTCAGGGGAGTTGACTCAATTAGATGAATTAAACTGACATACCTTATGAAACACACGCATGTTAGAGCGACACGGTGAACCCATTGTTCCTCAGTATGCTCAAATGATTGGTCACTTGAAGGACATGTATGACCTAACGGAATTTCAACCGGAGTGCTATATACCACCCTGTGCTAAGTTGCCTGTCGTTGCCACCTCTTTATGTTCAAAACTACCTGTAATTTTTCTTTCGTTCATGGTATACAAACCGTGATTTGTACGGCTTTTCTAGGCCGTCAATATGCGATGGGTTGGCTATAGTGTTTGGGCCATTTGATGCTATCGCTTCAATAATAAACTGAATGGCATCAACAAAATGTTTCCGGTGACTGCTGTACTCGACTAATGTAGTATATGAACTTGCTTGTCTTCGCATATAGAATGGCCTGTCTTTTGCATAAAAGTGCTCCATTATAAGTCGGATACTATGTATACATATACGGGGTGGCAAATTTTTAAATATTGGCTCTGGCAGATAGCATAATTATTGTAATTGAGCTGGATTATTTGAAGAAGCGGGCATTACTAGCACGAGAAACCGAAACACATTCAACTAATTAACAGAAGTTCACTAATTAACTGCTTAATATTGTTACAATGTACTTTACTGTATATATTGCAATTTACGAAGTGTAGCCGGGGATCTTGCAGGAGGTAACGACTCGAAATTAATTTCCAGGATGACCCCATTTTCGAGATATTATTTCCCGAAGTGTAAGACATCACACCACGGATATCATACCGGGAAGTCGCTCAACACTACAGACTCAATCACGCAGCTCACGAAGATGCAAGTGACAACATGCAGATTGTTGCAATCCAACACGTTTCAACACCCAACGAGGCTACAGCTCATGTTCCCGGCGCAATATGCCTAAGAGTGTCTACACTGCGAACAGCTAGGAACCCTTTGTCACATTGTCATAGAGTGTAAGAAAAATCCAGACTTGCCACCCCGAGCCCCCCTACCCCCAAGAGCGGTGGGAAACGCTGCTGTCCAGCTCCCACCTCTCGGATCAAGTCTTCTTTGAGTGAGAAGACAGTCGTAGCCAAGATGGCACGTGGGCTCTCACGAAGAAGGAGCCCTCCGGCAAAATCGTCCTCTTGCTCAATAAAGATTGAAAGGAGGATGAGGTGGAACAATTGCCGGCTATGTATACCAGGCTAACCCCACTTGCTTCAAATCATCATCATCACCACCACCACCATGTTTCCCTCTCTTTTCAATTTCACACGCCTAATTCTAACGCATTATAGTTTCCACACCGGAAGTTTATGTTTAAGGGAAGTTTATTGCGACAAAACGTTCTTGAAAATACATGGGCACTTGGCTTCGTGTACAAAAAAAAAAAAACATTACATTACTAATGACAGTGGCACATATATAATCAACAGTGCGCATTATGAAAAAATTCTGCAGCCCTCCCCCCTTGGAGAAAATGGGGGTCAGCGAAGCTTGTCGTGTCCTGACCTTCGTCAGGGTTAACGTAAGGTTCACGACATGTCACGGTAGTAAAACATAAACGTTTAATAAATGTATGCATAGAAGGAAGGAAACGTAGAACGCAACGGAGAGAAAAGTTGCACGAAAGGGAAACCAAAGTAGAAGGAAAGAGAACGAAAAGTAGTAGGAAAGGGAAGGCAAAGTAGTAGGTCAGGCACACACACAACAACCTTCGCCTACCCCGTTGGGCAAGGCTGGTAATTTTCTTTCTTTCTCTCTCTCTGTTTCTTTCTTGTCTCTCCCTCCCCTGCTATCTTTCTTTCTTTCTCACTTTCTGTGTTTCTCTCTCTCTTTCTTTCTTTTCTGTCCCTGGTATGTGCCATTGGTACGCAGGCACAAGCTGGAATACCCTAGCGCAAGACAGGGATAATTGGAGATCGCAGGGAGAGGCCTTCGTCCTGCAGTGGACATATATATATATATATATATATATATATATATATAGGCTGATGATGATGATGATGATGTGCCATTGAGCTTCGACCCTTTCGGCACTTTCGCCAGGGTCGGCCCACTTTTCAGCGTGACACCAACACCACCGCCGAAACTTGTGAGCCTATAAAGCTTCGCTGAAAAAAAGCAAAACCCACCAGGGTTACGTACAAGTCCGGCAGGTGATCTGGCCTGCCAGAAATTAAGGCGTTATAGAGCCTCCGACAGCCGGCAGTGCTTTGGAGCCAAATGCAGAGCGTGAACCTCTTCCTTATCCCAAACAAAGCTGTAACAATTGCTCTGGAAAGGTTGCGAGTTTCTAATCAGTAGTTATTCAATATAAGGGCAAAACGAATCGCGAGAATGGCTTTGCAATTCGGTCCGCCAGCAACAAAAGCCTTTTAGTCTGAAATATCTCAAAGCCCAATTAAATAAGTGCAATAACGTGATAATACAGGTGATATTACTGTATACAGAATAAGGCGCATGCAAGAGCATGCTCAATCCATTAGCAGCTAGTACTGGCAGACTTTACCTAACAATTACAAGTAATTATTTACTTGCAATTAATTTTATATTATTGTGGTAGCAATTGCCCAGACGCTCGAAGCCCAAAAGAAGCCGTCGGTGCCACCGTTGTCGTGCTGTCCCGTGCTCGATGGCGCATGCACAGCTAGCGCGCGAAGGGTCAGAGCAATGCCTCCTACATCAGTAACACAGGGTGCCTTTGGCCGCAAAAACGACGAAGTCAACGCACCGTCAAAGCTACGCCTCGCAATCGCCTGGGTGGCGGAGCCGAGGCAGCGTTCTGCCTTGAGCTGCTGGCATAATAAGCTTTGTGCGGACGCCACTGTATAAGCGCAACTAGCGTATCGGCTGAACTGCTGTTGTGTATGCACTGCTCCGAACGAAACGGATATAGTAAACGTCAACCTCACGTCATCTACTACTTCACTGGCCGCGCATTAACGCCGATGCCTTCCCGTCGGTCTCATTTCGTACGCCACCCAGGTCCAACGCGCGCACGCCCCCCCTGGCGACGCTCCTTATCACGACAACGTTGTGAGACGCCTGGTAGCTGATTGGGCGCTGCTTCTCCTACGCAGCTGGAGTTGATCTGCGCGCTGCATCGCGCCAACGTGTCTCTCTCGAGTATGGATAGGTGGGACACCGTCTGAAGAGATCAAGCGCAACTTTAAGCCTAGCTATCGCTGTCAATGCTTCGCTATTAAATGCGAAGCATTTCTTGGCGAACATTTGCCGCTTTGACAGTATCTATCTATATATCTATCGATCTACCTATTTATCTATCTCTATCTATATAGCCGCCTAGGTCTTAGTACTTTCGTGGTCGTTTCCTTAACTTGGTATTTACCAAAATTGGCATAGTATTGACAAGTCTGTATGGCGAACATAATGGTAAGTCACGACATGAATGGCGTGGCATGCTTGTCATGTAGGTCATGAAACAGTCACCTACGTATTGGTGCTCTCATGGTCGTTTCGTTAACTTGGTAGGCTCCCCGCACACTGCTTAGCCATAACATCCGATACCACAGGCGTGGGATCTGCCGGCGTTTTTTAAAGCGTGCCTGCGGCTGGCTGTTCCCTTGCCCACAGGCAACCAATCACAGAAGAGCACGCCCGCCGCGCGCGGCGCTGGGGGTCCTGGGCGAGCTCCACCGGATGGCGCTCGCTCCGCGCATTCGCGGGAGCGGCGGCGCCGCAGTGCGGGGGTAATAAAACGAAAAAGAACCAGAAAGCTCCCCTTGGCGCATGCGCTTCTGTACGTAGTGAGGAATGAAACACTGCTTGCGGATAGAATGGATTCGCCTGCAATAGCCTGCAATAACGTTCTACTAAAGAAAGCTTCGCTTTAAAAAATAGTGTATTCGATCATGACGCCATGATTCATCCTATTTAGGGACTACAAGTCGCTCTATCTGACGCCGTACATCCAAGCGGGCCAGATCGACTTAGCCAGGAACTTGAGTCGGAGTGAAGTTGTTCGAGGACCAATCGGGGCAGAGACGCACTCCGGCTACATTACCATTCGCCAAGTGGAAAAAAAAGCAACCTCTTCTTTGTCCACATTCGTTGCCCTGGTGCGTATTTAATACGGTAACAACCTGTGGTCCACTATACTCTCGTGGGAGAGCACGTGTGCTTGACTAGCACAGATTCGACCCGCAGCAAATGACACATATACGTCAACTTCGAAGCAGTAACCCCGAGCACTTTTTATGTGATGGCATTTTCATATTTATCTACAGTGTATAGGTATACAGTATAGACAAGAGCAAAAGAACAGCACCTGTTCCCAAAGGAAGTGTCAGGTCGTTCGTAACCACCATTAACGTGCGTGCGCCTAGGATCTTAACGAGGCCATAATGTCTGTTGGTGTCTTTACACATAAGGCAACAGCAAAGCACAAGAAGCTTGGTGAAGAAAATGTATCAAATTGGATTTCTTTGTTTTTTTTTTTGTTTGGTTGTATGTGTTTTGTCTCAGGTGTTTCTTATTCTGTTGTAATAAGCGTCATAATTGCACGACGAATACCACCCCCCGCAAGGAATGTCCCATGCTTCGGAACACATCAACAACAAAAGATATTATCAGATTCAATGCACATCTGTAATATATAAGCGAAGCATACAAGGGGTTAAATTAATGTTCTGAGTTTTCAGAGCTTATTTCTGAGTTAATTCAGAAGGTGTCATTCTGAGTTCTTTTTTTAATCTTTTATAAATTCAGAGTTTTTTGGTACGGTGTAATTTACATACGGTTACATACCCCAAGATCAGAGCTTTCTGGGTTGTACTTATTTTAAGTTTATTGAATACTTAGTGCAGATACAAAAGTATAGATATTTAGTACAGAAAAAGGTCCATAGTGTAAACACTGTAGGGGGACCTTTGATAATGTTTAAAAAACAAAAATACTATTAACAGCAGAAA
>NC_051163.1:60539717-60558755 GCF_013339745.2 Dermacentor silvarum | reverse complement strand
GCTCCAAATTGTCGTCGCCTGAAGGTACTTGCATTGTACTGTTGCTGTTATTCTGATTTCTTGTTGGCGGTAAGCAAGTTGGCTTCATTTCACCAGAAGAAGTGATTGTTGTTGTATCTTCTCGCTTCGTGTTGCTGATACAGAAGTTTGTGTCTATGTAGTTTGGAATTTCTTGTGGATCATTGCTGGGTGGTGTCACAGCAGGTGTGGCTTGACCTTCCGTCCTGACGTGGCTCCCCCACACTTTGTTTTGTTTCTGCGCTTGAAAACTCCCACGAAGTATATAATTCCAGGACAGTTAACAAAGTCAAAGAGGCTTGCACTTAAGCTCTAAAGGGCATTCCGGAGGAGGCCTACCGTGGTGCCTTCGATGCCTTGAAATCTCGCTGGAAGCGACGTATCGACGCAGGGGGAGCCTATCTTGAAACATTTTAATGTGTTGTACCGATCTGATCAATGTTTTTTAATCGGCTCATTGACATTACTTTTCGGACATACCCTCTATTGTTGAGATGCAAGAAATCGAGCTGTCGGGCTCCTTCATTCTTCTCAGCCATTGAATGTGTCTCTTGTAGATGGAGCGGGGTTATAACTTTAGCGTACTGTATGAGAATTGTGACTTGTTCGTTTAGCCGAGTTACTTATGAAATCTACCATTAGCTTTTAGTATTGTTATGGGCTGTTTGGTGTCGGTACTATTTACTTCCAGAATTTAATAGCTTTGTTTAGCCTCACCTATTTATTAGTTGAATTACGTGGTAATATTGCTACACGCGTGTGGTATTTGGTTGTTTGAACGAGGCGCGCGGGCGCCTAGACGAAGAAGACGAACTGCTCTGGGCTCTCGAGCTATCGGCTGATCTGGCCAGCGCTGCAGCTATCTTTTGTAAATGTACTTGCAAATAGTCTGCTGTACTTAATTCTTCGTTCGCGTAACATTTTTGGTGGAGCGTGCCGTTCCCCGTCCTCACCCCGGAGCTCCGCAGCGGCCGCACCGTCCAGCTTTCCACCATGGCTCCCGGTGACGACAACTCGTCTGCTGCTACTACTGCAACTCCAACCACAACGTACGTCACGGTTGCCACTCCCCGCGATCCTGGCTTATTCTCCGGCCAAGATAATGTTGACGTTGATGACTGGCTACGCATGTATGAGATTGTTAGCCGCAACAACGACTGGGACCCTACCATAATGCTAGCGAATGTCCTCTTCTACTTGGGCGGAACACCTCGTGTCTGGTTCCGGACACACGAGGAGGAGATCTCTAGCTGGGACGCTTTCAAGGAGAAGCTCCGCGACCTCTTTGGCAATCCGACCGGTCGGCAGCAGGCTGCAAGAAAAGAGCTTGCTACACGAGTACAGTCTTCCACAGAATCGTATGTCGCGTACATACAAGACGTGCTAGCTCTTTGCCGGAAAGTCGACGAGAACATGGTCGAAGTTGACAAGGTTGGCCACGTTCTCAAGGGGATCACGGACGACGCGTTCAACTTGTTGATCTTCAACAATGTATCTACCATCGACGTCATTGTCAAGGAATGCCGCCGCTTTGAGCTCGCCAAAAGCCGCCGCGTCATTCCGCAGTTCTCCCGGCTCCCTAACACGGCTGCGACGTCGTCCTGCGTCGCCCTTACCGCTTCACCCCCCTCCAATGAGACCGCCACGCGTATTGTTCGCCGCGAGCTCGAGGCTGCCAGTCCTGCCACGTTTCTTCCGCGCCCACTTGACCCCACCATTGACCAACCAGCCCCAGCGATCTCCCTCATTCAGGAGGTTGTGCGGCAATAGTTTGCCAACCTCGGTTTTCCTGCTGCCTGCTCTATCTCCCGAGCTGACGCCCGACTGGTGCCGACAGCTGCGCCTCGGAGCGATCTGTATTCCCGTCCCAGATACCGCAACCCTACAGAGTGGAGAAATCCGGACGACAAGCCCATTTGCTTTCGTTGCCACCACATTAGCCACGTCGCTCGCCACTGCCGCACCTCCTGGACATCGCCGTATTCGAGCTACTTTTCCCCGTCTCCTCGCCCATATGCCGACCCTCGCCCCTACTCGCCTCGCCGTATGCCTTCTAGCTCTCACGTATCCGTCGATGACAGTCGTCCCACTCGCTCACCGTCACCTCAGCGCCGTCGGTCCCCGTCGCCCCAGCCACGCCGCTATTCGTCGCCGACCAATTATGGACCCTCCCGGACGGAAAACTAGGCCATGCAGCTCTTGGAGGTAGTGCTGCATCACGTTCGTCCTGTCCAAATCCTCCGTTGACGCTCCTCACGAACACGAACCTAATTGAAGTAGATGTAGATGGTGTCCCGTTGACGGCATTGATTGATACTGGAGCCCAAGTGTCCATAATGAGCGCTAACCTATGTCGTCGCCTCAAAAAAGTTCTTACGCCTGCCGTCACTCGAGCCCTACGCGTCACCAATGGCGCCACTGTTGCCGTTTGTGGTATGTGCACTGCTCGCGTAGGAATCGCTGGCCGCCAAGTTCTCGTCCTGTTCTCCGTGCTGACCAGTTGCCCTCATGACCTAATCTTCGGGCTCGACTCTCTGACGACGCATTCTGCCCTCATCGACTGTTCCACCGGTACGCTGTGCCTCGAGTTTCCTATTGTTTCCGACGTTCGCCCCGAACAACCGCACACCCTATGCACTACAGCGTTTGTTCGGTTACCTCCAAAAGCCCTAACCTTCGTCGAATTGGCCTCAACGGCAACCGTGCCTGATGGCGACTATGTCGTCGCCCCTATTCGTGATGTCCTCCTGGCGCGCGACATCTCTGTGCCACACTCCGTCGTTACCCTTGCCGCTAATCGGATGTGTCTCCCCGTTGTCAATTTTGGCTTGACGAAGCAAGTGTTACCTGAAGGCATAGCGGTGGCCACGTTCCAGTCAGTGACAGACGACCACGTCACTGCTTTTGCAGCCGACGCGTCTCCAGATCCTCCTGATAACCCGCTCGATGCCTTGAACCTTGACGGCCCATTACGTCTCAAGGTCACTCCGGACCTCGCCCCTGGCCAAGCAGCCGCCCTATATCGCCTTTTGCTTTCCTATCGCGACATATTTGACACTGACAATCGCCCGCTTGGTCAGACGTCCCTTGTTAAGCATCGTATAAACACTGCTGATGCTGTTCCCATTCATCGCCGACCGTATCGCGTGTCCACGGCAGAGCGGCAAGTAATTCAGCAGGAAGTCAACAAGATGCTCGCCAAAGGCATTGTTGAGCCTTCGTCGAGCCCTTGGGCGTCGCCGGTGGTGCTCGTCAAAAAGAAAGATGGCACGTGGCGTTTCTGTGTTGATTACCGCCTCCTAAACCGAATCACTAAAAAGGACGTTTACCCGTTACCACGAATTGACGACGCTCTTGATTGTCTTCACGGTGCCAAATACTTTTCGTCCATTGACCTTCGATCTGGTTATTGGCAGATTTCCGTCGATGACCAAGACCAAGAAAAGACCACTTTCGTCACTCCAGATGGCCTCTACCAATTTAAGGTTATGCCGTTTGGTTTATGCAATGCCCCCGCCACGTTCGAACGGATGATGGACTCTCTGCTTCAAGGTTTCAAATGGTCAACTTGCCTTTGTTACCTCGACGACGTCCTTGTGTTTTCTCCTACGTTTGAGACGCACCTTGAGCGCGTCGCAGCTATCCTTGACGTCTTCCGCAAGGCTGCGCTCCAATTAAACTCATCGAAGTGCCACTTTGGGCGCCGACAGATTACAGTGCTCGGCCATCTCGTCGATGCTTCCGGAGTACAACCCGACCCGGAGAAGGTTCGAGCAGTAACAGCTTTTCCTGTACCTCAGTCTGTCAAAGACGTCCGGAGTTTTGTGGGGCTCTGCTCTTATTTCAGACGGTTTGTGAAAGATTGCAATCGCTCGACCACTCACTGAACTTCTGAAGAAAGACGTGCCTTTTACGTGGGGTTCCCCTCAGGCTGCCGCATTTTCACGCCTTATCACGATTCTGACCAATCCACCGATCTTGGCCCACTTTGACCCGTCCGCACCTACACAGATCCGAACCGATGCCAGTGGTTATGGGATCGGCGCAGTCTTAGCGCAACGACAACACGGACACGACCGCGTTATAGCCTACGCTAGCCGGCTCCTGACAACTGCAGAGCGCAACTATTCGATTACCGAGCGCGAGTGTCTTGCTCTCGTCTGGGCTGTTTCAAGGTTCCGCCCATATTTATATGGCAAGCTCTTCTCAGTAATCAGACCATCATGCGCTGTGTTGGCTTTCGTCGCTCAAGGATCCTACTGGTATGTTCGGTCGTTGGGCTCTCGGACTACAAGAATATCCCTACACAGTGACGTACAAGTCGGGACGCCAACACCAGGACGAGATTGCCTCTCTCGCTACCCAGTCCAAGACCCGACCTCTACGTCTGATACTGACACCGACGCCTGCGTTCTCTCTGTTTTTCCACTGGTCCATGTCGCCGACGAGCAGCGCCGTGACCCGTCCTTGCGTGTCATCATTGACCGCCTGGAATCGTCACTTGCCGACAGCTCCCTTCGCTTATTCACACTTCAAGATGGCGTACTCTACCGCCACAACGTTCACCCCGACAGCCCAGCATTACTCCTTGTGATCCCTAAACACCTTCGCTCGGCTGTTCTCCACGAACTTCACGACCTCCCCACTGCCGGTCACCTCGGTGTGTCACGTAGCTACGACCGGATCCGCCGACGCTTCTTTTGGCCAGGGCTTGCTCGCTCCGTTCGCAGATACGTAGCTGCGTGTGAGAAATGCCAGCGACGCAAGACGCCGTCGACGCTACCTGCTGGGCACCTTCAACCAATTGACATTCCCGCGGAACCATTCTTTCGGGTTGGTTTAGATTTACTTGGTCCTT
This sequence comes from Dermacentor silvarum, assembly GCF_013339745.2. Lineage (NCBI taxonomy): Eukaryota > Metazoa > Arthropoda > Arachnida > Ixodida > Ixodidae > Dermacentor > Dermacentor silvarum. Next base: position 60,553,879 of record NC_051163.1, on the reverse strand, counting down.
TTCCTCTTTCTACCTCTGGGAACAGGTGGATCGCTGTGGCCACAGATTACACCACGCGCTACGCCATCACCCGAGCGCTCCCTACAAGCTGCGCCACAGATGTTGCCGATTTTCTTCTACGCGACGTGATTTTATTACATGGAGCTCCGCGACAACTTCTCACAGACCGTGGCCGGACATTCCTGTCAAAAGTTATCGCGGACGTCCTGCAGTCCTGTGCCACGAGGCACAAGCTATCCACGTCATACCATCCGCAAACGAATGGCCTCACGGAGCGTCTTAATCGTACTCTCACAGACATGCTCGCGAAATATGTGTCTTCCGGCCACACTGACTGGGACCTCGCTCTACCGTTTGTCACCTTTGCGTATAATTCCTCGCGCCACGACACAGCCGGTTATTCGCCATTTTTCCTTCTGTTCGGCCGAGAACCAGCACTGCCCCTCGACACAAGCATCCCTGTTCACGCAGCATCCACCAGTGAATATGCACTTGACGCCGTCGCCCGCGCTGCCCACGCAAGGGAAATTGCCCGTGGCCGCCTTCTGCACTCCCAAGAGAGTCAACGGCGTTTGTACGACCAGCGACACCGCAACGTGCACTTACCGCCTGGTTCTTTGGTGCTTCTATGGTCTCCGTCGCGTCAGGTCGGCCTGTCAGAAAAACTGCTGTCTCGTTACACAGGCCCCTACCGAGTGATTCGTGCCGTGACTCCCGTCACCTACGAGATCACCCCTGATGCCCCATCTGCTTCCCAGTCCAGTGATATCGTGCACGTTACACGACTGAAGCAGTATCACCCTCCCAGTGATGACATTTAGACGCTCCGGGACGTCGCTTCTGCCGCCGGGGGATTATGCTACACGCGTGTGGTATTTGGTTGTTTGAACGAGGCGCGTGGGCGCCTAGACGAAGAAGACGAACTGCTCTGGGCTCTCGAGCTATTGGCTGATCTGGCCAGCGCTGCAGCTATCTTTTGTAAATATACTTGTAAATAGTCTCCTGTACTTAATTCTTCGTTCGCGTAATATAACCATGTGCGTGTAGCAATATTAATAAATAGCTTGGATTGGAGCCATTCATTTAGATTCCTAAACTCTCCTCAGTAACCAGAACACATCTGCCCAAAACTACAACTTACTTATTAAAACATGATTCTGATTTTGAAAGTTACTATACTCGCATATATTTTAACATCTATATCTGCCACAAGTCCTGTTCACTAACTGGTCGTGGCGATGTATCCGTGAAACAAAGTTTCGCTCCAACCTTTTGGGTAAAGAGTGGTGCGAAGCTCTAGTTAATTTATTGAACATTCTCGCCAAATGAGAACCGTTTGAAAATTAATTATCTCGCTTCTGTCAACGGATGCTGCCTCGACAATGATTGACTTCCCCAAATTATTTTTGGAAAACGTAATAACAATGTATTTACGGAATCATGTACATCGTCTTTTGTTACTTTTTTGTTTTCTCAGTGTAAGCTCTTTATAAAAGATAAAAAAAAATTATTCGGGGGTGTTACGCTGCAAAACCGTGATTTGGTGATTAGGCACGCCATAGTGGGAAACTCCGGATTAATTATGACCACCTGGGGTCTTTAACGTGCGCCCAATCCACTTTACACGGGCGTTTTTTTTTTTTTTTTGCATTTCGCCCCCATAGAAATGCGGCCACCATGCCCGGGATGTGATCCCATGACCTCATGCTTAGCCTAGAAAAATTTACAAGTCTACTATAAATATATTGTATTTATATATTGCCATATCATTATATCTATAGGCATCTGCAATGTCGGCATTTGGACCTTAGAATGTTAATTAACTATCGTGAATATGATGGCCATGAAACTGAGAGAGAGAAAGAGAGATAGCGTGGTAGTGTTGATAAATGAAATGATACGCACACTTTACGCCACAGTCGCACAACGTACACAACACTACACGCAACACATACCATACAGAATTAAAACAGCAACGTCTTCATGGCACGGGGTGCACAGGAGTCACAAACCTATGCTCCGTGGCCATATTGTTGTTCAAGACGTAATACACGAAAAACATATTGTGGACATTAAAGAGCAACCCTTTTGAGTGTCAATAACGGCTGCAATGACAAATGTGTCTGCTTTATTCTCAGGTTTAAGTTCAAGAAAAAAAATATGTATCAAACATTACCCGAGTATCTATGCACATGAGTTGTTTGCGCTGTCTTTAACTGTAGTCACATCACGTCCGCCAGCCATCATTCTTATGGATAGCAGTTTGTGTTGTCGACAGCGATTGCCAGCTAAGCCGCTCGTTTTTTTTTGTTCGTGGAAGCTTGTGCACTTTTAAACTGAGAAACATCAGCGTTTTCTGTTTTTCATTATTTGATGCCACTGTGTGCGGCGTACATCTTCGAGTGTCCGTTACACGTCTTCTGCGGTCACTTGAGACGATCAAAAGCACTTATCAGCCTAGCGACGAAGGCCAGCGTTTGCTATCAGTCTAAAGCGAAGAAAGCAGAAACGTCACACGAGGACAGAGGGATTGCATCACGGTGAAGCTGTCACTGCGGTATTTCATCTAGTCTCGTATTATAGTGAGTTTTTATTCGCTTTCGTTGGGCGGCCTTGCCAAGCACTTCTTATCGGCTTCTGCTTAGGTACACTATGAAATGCTGAGCCCATAAAATAAAATAATACAAAAAGGAAGCATCTAAATTTGTCGATAATGCTGAGTCGTCGCTGAAGGGCGATTTATTTTAAAACAACTGTAGAATTACCGTATAGGTAAATCTGTAGTCAGAGAGTTTCCGTGATGTTCTTCGTTCTTCCCATAATGTGCGCAATTTGTAAGTTCACGCAGCTTGCAAGGTAGGTCCGGAGTGCGCAGACTGGGCAGAAAAAACATCAACGACTCATTGAATCAAGGGAGAGAAATGCTAGGGATTTTGTCGGCCTCCCTAGTTGGAAAACCCTTCAATATTTGGGTTTAGTGAGCCGAAAACGAAGCTGCTGATGGATTCTCTAACCCGTATACACAACTAGTTGTTGACAGATGAAAGTAGCAGTAAAATTTACGACGTATTCTAAATTAAGCCCACTGCCAGTCACAATTTACTTTCCTGCGCAGCACTCTTATTAAAGGCATAATTTTTTTATTTAGTTTTGGCAAAAAAAATAATTTGCACACACAAACTCAATACATTGTTAGACTTCATCTCCATCCGGGTTAGTGTCGGGTTCGTGGAACGATATGCCCTTTTTTCTTTTGCAGCAATACTACATACGGCATAAACAAAGAGTTCAAAATAATAAAGAAATGCACTGAGGGCCTGCACTGCCTCGTAGTGATTCTTTTATTAGGCTCGCTACCATATTATGTCCTGAATAAATTGCACGCGTGGAAACTCCACAGAACGGTTTCTGGACCCGTTTAATGTACTTATGGTCATTACACATGCTAGGCCGGGTCTGTTTTGTACCATTCGGTGCACTTTCAGTGCAGTGTGGAGAGAGGAAGAGCCAGAGATAAGACCACAGTGCAAACGATTGCTCTTTCAGCGAATATTGTCATTTCTGCCGTACAGCTCATTCGTTCGTTATCAGGCTCGTTTACATATGTTGTACACTTGTGGAGTGGCTCCACATTTAGCGTGGTTCAGTCTCACCTGACCGCGTTTACATTATCTCGCCTTTGATAAACCAAGAGACTGACAGTCCCCTCGTACTCTGGACTTGTCCTGCAAGCGTCGCGTACAATTAAATGAACCCATTGTCTGTCTGTCTGTCTGAACGAACGAACTTGAATGAATGAATGAATAATGCATGCATGCTGTGAGCACCCTTTTCAATAAGGGGTGGGGGCAAGAAAAACTAGCCTAACCATTTTCTCTTCCTACGACTTATTGTGCCTACGACTTCTTGTGTCTGTCATTATCATCATCATCAGCCTATATTTATGTCTACTACAGGATGAAGGCCTCTCCCTGCCATGTCCAATTATCCCTGTCTTGCGCTAGCTGATTCCAACTTGCGCCTGCAAATTTTCTGTGTGTCATTATACATTGGTCTAAATCAAGTATGAAATTTAGCGTTCCCTTCGAGGTCTTGTTCTCTTACATCTACGCTGCCGATATTTAAGCCGTGGTTATTGCCTCCTTCGCCTTGTAGATTCACGTTTCCTCAGCTGCCCAAGAAGCATGGTCCAGAAAGGCTAACTACAGCAACTCTTACCTCAAAAAACAGATGCTGCGAAAACGTCAAATGCAAGTATGATGATTGCATTACCACTTCCGCATGCTCTGCATAAATCGCACTCATCGCTGAATTTTTCAAAACTGCGAACCAGTGCACTCAGACATTGTCATCCCTACCCAGCTCCACATACCATCGCGCTGCGCTCTAAATTATTTGGAAAACATTGGTACGCGTTGTTAAGCTGAGCAAACAGAACTTGCTAACAGTGCGCCACCTATACTGGCCTACTTTCTCGCTTGCTACTTGCTGTGGATTGTAGAAAAAATGCAGAAATGTAGAGATGAATAAATGAGCTTTATTATTCTATGTGCAAGGGTTTCTTGATACACAACTTTCTAGCCTGGCGCAGTATGGGCGCGTTCGGGGATCGCTATGAACACGAAGTCGTGCTGCATCGAGCTGCTGTTATGCATTGCAGCGTGCAATGGTTGCGAAGGTCTCGTTAAAAGCAACGAAACTCTAGGGTTTTACGTGTCAGAAAAACGATATTATTATGAGGCACGCCGTAGTGGCAGATGCCAGAATAATTTTGACCACTTGGGTTTCTTTAACGTGCAAAGCCTTCTACATAATAAACAGATACTGTATGTTTTTTTGTCGCATACAACGGGAAACGCAAATAAGGCTCACGCGTGCGCGAGAATACATTACCTTCATTTGCCTACTAACCTGACAAAGCGAACGACTGTCTCGGTGCTTGCATATTGGACATCTATACTGTATCCAAGCTCTCACAAACTAAGGGCAATACAAAACAACCATTTATTCCCGTTTGAAAAATTTTTTTATTGTCGCTGCCATTTTTGTTCTTAGATAATCATTTTCAGACAGCACGAATAATGAATGCAGCAATCTGTGTCGATACCGTATTCACCACAACTGGGCTTCATAAACGACAAATCACTTTCTTTCTCCTCACTATTGGACTTCCGGCCACGTTCCAAAAGCTTTGAAAATGGCGCAGCAAATAAAGCCTATTCAGATAAAAAATGAGATTAAGAAATCGTATCGTTAGCATTGCAATTGAGTATAAGCAGATCTGGCTCTTTTTCGACGTAAACAGTGGTCGCGATGAGCAGACGTGTGGTTGCCCTGCGCACTGCTATTCGCTAGGTGGAAACTCTGTTAAAGTGTATAGCTAGACTTCATGATGCACCATAAGATCACATGAGTGCCTAGAGTGCCTAGCCCTTTGGGAATTTAGCCTGTGTGTTGACGCGCGATCCTGCGTCGTCGTAAATCTCCCACGCCGTTGCATTGCCCTCGATGAAGTTCAGCATCATCCTATTGGCCACTTCCGGTTCGTCGACGGCGGTGTAGTGTCCCGCTCGGAAGATAACCACGTCCGTCATTTTTCGCACCCTCACGACGATGCCGGAAACGGAACGACACGTGGGGTACGCCTTCCAGTGAATCGGTTGCGCTTTCCGGAACTCCTCGGCGCCGGTCCAGTTCAGGGACCGGAAGTATTCCTGCAGGTTCCGCGACGGGAAGAGCGTGTCCATCTGACCCGTGTAGAAGAGCACCTGGTACGACTGCAGCAGGTCCTCTATCTCGTCACTGATGAAGCGAAATAGGACATTTCGTTAAAAGAAAGCACAATCGATGAAACTGGTAAGAAGGATAATTGAGAGTTTTTTTTTGGAATTGGGGACCCAAGACTGTGGGTCTCCAAGCCGCGTTGGGTAGACTGCTCTTGGGTTTAGAGGAGCAGTAGAGCTTGAGAATGGGTCAAACGCAGACAGCATTGGGCCGAGCGCTCGGAACGCCGCAGTGAGGATAATAAAAAGGTGCTTGAAAGCAAAAAAGAAAATTTCTTCTTACAAGTGAAAATGAATAGAATGCCCTTTTGAACAAAAAGGGGCAAATAATAAACTTAATAAACGTAATCACTGTGTTAGTAGTACGAATTAGGTATGCTGTTTTAAGACCCAAGACGCTTGGGGACCCACGCTAGTTTTCATTTTTCCTTTTTGGGTCTTACGTCCATGCGAAAGCAAGAACCCAAGACTGGTTTGGGTTCTTAACGTGCTCACTTGCGGCCCACAATTTTCTTCGGTCCCCACTTCTAAGTCTATAATGTCACGGAAGTAATAAATGTAAACTCTGTTGTAGCTATGCAAGCTAGTGAAATGCGCTGAATAAAACATTGTTACATCTCTTGATTTGTGAACTCGCCGGGCTGGAATTCGTAAATTACAATACGTGCCATAAAGTAATTAATAAAAATAATTGGTGATTTAGTGATTGTTAATTAGTAGATTATGCAGTTTGATTTCACGTGCAAGTAATGTTCGCTCCTTTGCGTAATTCAGCTCAATGACTAGTATTAAGCTATCTGCCTCAGGCGATATTGAAAAAGTTTGTATGGTCTACACAAAAAAAAGAAGTAAAGCAACGAAAAGACGGTATATAGCGTCAATGCTTCCGCAGCTGAATGTTGCCATGCAAACAGATCACCATAACCAAACGAAGACAAGCATACATGCAGTTTAACGTCAGACGCGTTACACCCGCTGCCCACTAGCAACACATATTGAATTTCTCTCGTGGTAGTGCTAATGCGTTGCACATCCTGTTAAGTAATACAAAAGAACACCAATGATTTTCTTGCGTGGATTAGAATCGTTAAACAATGGAGTATTTCACATGCAACAACATAAGAGAAAAAAAAGTAATATCGCCTCTGCCGCGCGTGTTGCACACTGATTTTTGTTGAACGTTTTCACACGCGTTGGCGATGGCGTGATTTCTGTCAGAGCGCCGCCGTAAGCGAGCGTACCTGATGTCGGTCAAGTAGTCGTTTTTCAGGTTCGTCGACACCTTGCCCTCGGCCTTCATGAACTCGACGTCTCTGCCGATGTGCATGGCTCGCTTGAACTCGTCGCTCTGCACGTACTTCTCGTACTGGACCATGTTGAGGGGCCTCTCGGAGTACAGGGCGCTCGCCTGGTTGTTGAAGCCCGTGAGCTTCTGGAACAGCGTGGGATCCTTCTCCGACGTGAAGATGGTCTTCCTGAGCCGGAGCAGCGCGGCCAGTTTGCCGATCAGGGTCCTCACCTTGCGTCTCATGTTGGCGAAGTTCTCGGCGAGGCTCTTTCGACCCTTCTTGGTGATCAGCGACATCTCGTAGAGGAACTCCGACGAGTCGGCCACCTTCATGAGGCGCCCGAGGAAACCGGCGCCGAGGATCACGCCTCGAAGGTGCAGCGGGACGTGCGGCTCCTTTCCGGTGTGGATGGCGTGAGAAACACCGACGGAGAACCTAGCTGTGGAACAAAATAGAAAAAAAAGTAATCTGATTTTTTTTGTCTACTCTTGCAGGTTTGATATGGCTGCTGGGTCAGTCAGTATCTCGGCGGATATATTCGTGGATATACATAGGTTATATGTGCGCCCAATGAAAGAGTCCCAGTGAACGGGCTTGTATAACCTTTGCATGTTGACCAAGTGTACACACCTGCTGTTCTACATGTAAAAAGTAACTTCCTGCATAAATCGTAAACATACAGTGTCGGCTCACAGGTATCTATAAAGTACACCGATATGTTAATGGAATGATGAATTATATTCACACATTCCTTGACTTACTTGTTTTTATTTTGCCTTTCGGCATGTGCCGCTAGGTCTGTGTGCGTTCTTGGCCAATCCTCCAGGATGGTTATGTCCTACTGTCACACAGGTTTTGCAGAATCGCTAAATGTTGCTGGACACGTGTCGTACTCTCGCTGCATAAACCTGCCATCACCGTTATTTCTTAAAAAAATGTCATACGTCGCCTTCGCCCTCGTGACGTGGCTGCGTACATTCGTCTCACACTCTGCATCCACGTGATTTGGAGTTTGCATTTCGGCATTACTCGTGAGAGATTTAGGTTATAAGCATCAACGAAATTGTATACGCACCGTCGTTAGCTGCACTTTGTTTTCATTGAAGACCGGCACATATCCAGTGGCACGCACCCAGCCATTCAGGTTGGCGTGAAAGATGTTCATCGAAGAATGGCTCATACAATTAAAGTAGAAAAAATACCCAGTGTTCCAAGCTGGCGTGAAAGTGGTTAGATACAGACAAGCATATTGCCGCGAACTGGGTGACGTTCCCCCCAAGAATGCCTATAGCATTATTACGTCCAAACACAAGAGTATATACCATGTGTTTTATCGTGTATACACTTAAGAAATATATTTTTAACACAAGAAAATGGTAGTTTCGCCCGAAAGCGAAGCATTGAAAGTGACAGCCAGGTCTAGTGCTGTGCTCAAGGCGTCTCAGGACACTGGCGTGACGAGGATCACCGCCAGCGGAGTTTCAAGCGTCGCGTCTCAACAGTGCACGAGAGCAGACCGACGTAACACTGTCGGCATTTTCCAGCGCTCAATAGAAATAGACAGTTTCTCCCGAGGGCAAGGCATTCAAAGCGATAACAAGGTTTACTGCTGTGTTCAAGGCGCCTCAGAAAGCTGGCATGGCGAGGAGCAGCGCATCGAGATGAGGCCGAAGAAAAAAAAAAAGATCGTAACGGTTTCCACGCACCTGTGTGAATCGGTGTCCAGCGAAGCCTTCGTACCAAATTATGCAAGCGTGCAAGCAAATGTTAGTGTGTTGGATGGATGTGTGCGGCATCCGCGTAAACGCGACCATAAATGCTCACCCCATTTACTACGCACAGTGGACGTGTCTGTTGGGCTTAAATTTTGGGATATTACGTGCCAAAACCATTACATGATTATGAGGGACGTCATATTGGAGGACTACGTACTACGGATAACCTACAACCATGACGTCACCATGACGCTGACGTCATGGATGGTTGTAGGTTCTGTACACTTTCATGGGCGTTGTGTACACGACTGGGGGCGATGCAGCGAAAGAGGATGCAGAGCCAATTTTCTCGCCTGCGCGGCATGCTTGTGCGCGGCAGGCTTTTGGTGTGCCGTGGCTGCCACACGGCATCGTTCAGCTTCGCGTTTCCCAATCAGCATGCTTTCACGTTCTGCAACACTTTTCGTAGCGTAAAGAAGACGCGCCTGTTCCGCTTTTCACGCCTGGATCATGGCGACGCTAAGAGCCCCTCTTGGTGGCATTTCGTCGACGGCTTCTGCTGGTGCTCGCGGCTGGCCCAGCTGGCCACCTCTCTCACGCTAGGGCCTCTAGATGAACGTGCTTTCCTTATCTAGAGGCCTTATCTCTCGCTGGTTGAAAGCGCCCCCTGGACACGCTGCATCAACACATTCTAATAGATAGTCGTGCGAGGCAGACCACCACGCAAGGAGAGTCGGGTTAGGCTGGGGAATGCGGCTTGCAGGGGCCGAGTGGAGTCATGGTCGAAGAAATTAAGTTAATTTTGTTTTCGGTGTCGGTCAGCAGTGCAGCGCAATTAAGGCTACGAAACTTCGCTTTGCTGGCTAGTTTTGCTCCTCCTTCTGCCAGACGTTCTAGGCGTTTCATAACTGCTGCAAACCTGTGAATAGGCGGTTGGCGGTACGCATTGAAATATACATACGGCAGCGCTTCGATGCGTGTTTGTTGGATTTTTGGTTTCGAAATCAACCCTCTAAGAATAAGAAATTGACAGTATACTCTCATCGTAGATCATTCATAGTTCCATGCTCTCTCTTTTTCTTTTTTGCAAGAGAAGAACCTTTTTATGTAAGCACGCACGATAAGACAGACAAAGGTGGGATCTGACACTCAGTAACACATTTCTTTTTTGCTTGCACAATTTCTTCGTGTTCTCTGAGCAGTTTCGGCTTTCATCATGAAGGAACATTCAAAGCGGTGGATCCATCACTTAGCCACGCAGTGCCACGTCATGCTGCTAATGTCACATCGCAGGAAAATACCACATTTCGCGAGCATGCGACCGAGCACACAATGCGTGCTGGACGAGGGAAATAGCTGTATTACAGCGCAGACGTAGCTGCAGCTGAAGGCCAAATGCTGCCGTTCGTCGTGAAAAAAGAACCCTCATGCCGTTAATTATGAGAGGGCCACAACCACGGAACTGTCTTGACAAGATACCCACGCTATACATGTACGTGTATACATTCTGGTGGTTCGTAGACGATACCAGGCGCAATCTCCATTGAAAGCATAATTTCAACGGCGACTTGGCTGGATTTCAGGGGCAACAGTGCTCTAGAATATTCTGCGCATACCGTACTGGAACCCTGCAGAATCCCGGCCACGGCGGCCGCATTTCGATGGGGGCGAAATGCGAAAACACCCGTGTACTTAGATTTAGGTGCACGTTAAAGAAACCCAGGTGGTCTAAATTTCCGGAGTCCCCCACTACGGCGTACCTCATAATCAGATCATGGTTTTGGCACGTAAAACCCCACAATTTTTTTTTAGAGTCACATTTCAAAAAAAAAAAAAAAAAGGTAAACTTGGCGGTAATGCAGTTCCACTGAACGTGAAAGCTGGGGAAGTGCAGAGCAGTGATTCGTCGGTGTTTCCCTGGTGTTTATCTTGTTTTATCTTGTGTTTAGCTATTCTGTTCACGATGTTGGGGTTTATTTGCCGGCGCTGGCGAGCAACTTCAGCTTCTCGGGCGCGCACCGTTTGATCAGCCCTGCGTAGGCGCTGTCTTTCACGGGCGAGCGCCTGCTGTCGCTCCAAGTATACTTGCTGCTCGACGTCCACGGCGAGAAAGAGCCTCCTGGAGCGCGAGAAAGGCTCTCTTCAGCGCGCCCTAGCCGAATCTTTCCACTTGTGAGGCTGTGGCGCGCCCTCTCTTGACTAGTTTCGGTATCAGCTTGGCGTTTTAGATCGAATTTTCATTAATTTGGGTTAATGAATGCGTTAATTCATGATGTTTTCCTTATTTTACATTATTCTATACTTATTTGGTTTAATGTTATCCATTTTTAGGGGAATTTTATGGGAATTTTATGTCTTACGTAGACCTAGTGTTGTACGCGACACCCACCGACGAGGAACGACATCCCGGGCCCCTAAATGGTTCCGCAATTAAAACTTGAACAATGCAGGTCTACCGCCCGCGTCCAGCAGCCCTAATTCTCGTAGCGTGCCCGAGCGCTATGGCGTGGCGCGACAGCGCGCAGTTCCATAGCTGAGGAAGCACGCGAGAGTGTGCCACTCGAACGTCTCTGGGCTCGAAAAGGAAGGGCGAGAAACAGAGACAGTAAATTGGGTGCAAAGAATGGAAACAAAGATTAAAGCGAGGAGATTTACAAGCATGGCAAGATTGTAAGTAGAAAGTAAAGAGAGAAAGAGAAACAAGAGAGAGAGAAAAACATGGAGTTTAACCCGACGCACGTCTTGTTTGCATAAACAGCACTGGAGGAGAGGGGATATGGAATTAGAAAGGAAAATCTGTGCAATTCGAAGCCTTAGCTGGTTACCTAAGGACAAAAACATGCCGGAGAATATATCGCAATAGTATTAGGCATGCGTCTGCTGCAACAAAAATCTGGAGAGAACTCGGCGCATCCTGATGGAATCCGAACGTATTCACGCAGCAAGACCCATAGGAAACGTCCACCTCCCAGAAGCGTTGGGACTGAAAGCGGATGGAAGCATTAACCGGTCAGCAATCTAGATTAGCAAGAAAGATGTACTCCCGTATTTAAAATGCATCTTAACTGAAAGCCCATGCTTGGATTGATCTAAAGCACGCCTTTCGTGAACGCGCCGAAGGAAATGCAATGAGCGTCCTGGGAATGCGAAAGATGCATTTTTGAACACGGGGATTAGAGTATTTGTAGTGGACAGAAATGCAGGGAACAAATTCATAGGACTGGACCCGTCACAGGCATGGATAAGTATATGAGTTAGATATAGAGGTTTTAAGTAAGAGGGAAAGAATTAAGAAGACATAGGCAAAATGCTAGACTGATAAGCAAGTATAGATTACCTGATTAGCTGAAGTAAGTCAGGTGACCACTTGTTACCGTGCGGTTACAAATGCGATGTCAGTGAATCATCATGATCCTAGAATTATCACCATCGGGGCTAATATTACCGCCAAGGAGAGTTTTTAAAACCTCCTTGGCTTTTTAAAACCTCTCTGATTATCGTGGCAGTTGTCCTGGTGAACACCTCTATTCAGAAAATTACGCTATCAAACGCCGTGCAATACCTCGGTATCGTCTCTGCAGCCGGGAGTAACGCACTGCACAGTCACTCCTCACCTTAAAAAACCGTGGTTGTTTCCACGGTTTTGTGGGGAACATACACCTAAATTGCTTACAGCACATGTAATAAAACGTAAATTCATAAAACAACTAGCGAAGATATTATACATTGAGTATGTTTTTTAAGAGAATCAGATATATTCCTTTTTAAGTAAGGCATTGTTCAACAGATAAGTTGCTACAAAATGCCCTTACGCTTAACAGCAAGTGCCTGCCTCTGGAAGAAAGTTGTTCATTTTAAAGACGATAGTCTTTCTTGGGGAACTTAAACGCTGAAAATTTGGTCTGTCTGTCTGTCTGTTTGTCTGTCTGTCACCCGATTCAGCCACCCGGCCAAAGTTGGACCACTTGCTTAACGCCCACACTACTTAAACTGGTACGGCTGTTCATACTTGTGAACGTTATCGATCACAAAGTAAATATTACGCATATCTGATGCGCAACATCACTAGGTATATATTAGGAGGTGTGTTCCTTTAATAGAAAATACATAGATACGTAACTCTAAAGACCCTAGTTTCTTAAGCTGCGCTGAAAATGCCATGCTATGCGCGCCGACGAACGACGTTCCGCGACTGCGCGCCGACGAGCGCCCTCTGCCATGGAGGAAGCAAACCCTCTGCACAAGCTCATGTTTCCCGATGTATTGCCAGATGGCGTGCATGTCTCACGCAGCGCCTCCTCAATTTTATCAATGCCAGCCAGATGCGGCCGATTCAACATAAAGGAAGCGCTGTCTGAGGCAGGGAAAAACATAATGGCTGCTTGATGAAATAATGCGGTAAAATGAAATCTGTTCAAACAAACCTTCATGCCAGGACGGAAATGGTACGAGAACAGCATCACGGGTGACCGCGGATCAGACCAGCACTCATGTAGTACGGCCGGCAGAAGACTATCGTCTTTCGACGACATTTGCAGCGAAGCACGCAGATACGCGGCAATTTTTTTAATGTGAAATCATTATATGTCCCATTACGCAAAAATCCGTTGGCATCGGCGTGACCGAACGATGGTACAAAAAATGGCCGACGACGCAAAAAGTACAAAGTCAAAAACTATTCGGATTGACATGAAATTTTTAAGGGAGGTTCCTCTAAACAAAATGAATGAATGGTATCGAAAAGAGAATTTGATTAATTTCGGTGGCCATCGAACCCGGGCTTCCGGGGTGCGAGACGAGCACGCTTCCCCGACGCCGCGGCGGCTTTTTTTGTCAATGCGAAGCATTTCTTGGCGAACATTTGCTACTTTGACAGTATCTATCTATCTATCTATCTATCTATCTATCTATCTATCTATCTATCTATCTATCTATCTATCTATCTATCTATCTATCTATCTATCTATCTATCTATCTATCTATCTATCTATCTATCTATCTATCATATCTATCTATCTATCTATCTATCTATCTATCTATCTATCTATCTATCTATCTATCTATCTATCTATCTATCTATCTATCTATCTATCTATCTATCTATCTATCTATCTATCTATCTATCTATCTATCTATCTATCTATCTATCTATCTATCTATCTATCTATCTATCTATCTATCTGCCTACGACTTTGTGCTTTCATGGTCGTCTCGTTAACTTGATTCGTACCAAAATTGGCATACTATTACAAGAGTATATGACGAACATAAACGATATGTCATGACTTGAATATCATCACATGCGTGTCATCATATGTCATGAAACAGCCGCCTACGTCTGGTGCTCTCATGGTCGTTTCGTTCTCTTGGTAGGT